>NW_024543371.1:0-216287 GCF_018167655.1 Microtus oregoni
ACCCAGCACCCTGAGCAATGATCACCCTGAGTACTGAGCACCCAGCACCTTGACAACTGAGCACCGAGCACCCCGAGCACTGAGCACCCAGCACCCGGAGTACTGAGCACCCAGCACCCTGAGTACTAAGCACCGAGCACCCTGAGTACTGAGCACCCAGCACCCTGAGCACTGACCACACAGCACCCTGAGTACTGAGCACCGAGCACCCCGAGAACTGAGCACCCAGCACCCCGAGCACTGAGCACCCAGCACCCCGAGCACTGAGCACCCAGCACCCTGAGTACTGAGCACCCAGCACTCTGAGTAATGAGCACCCAGCACTCCGAGCACTGAGCACCCAGCACCCTGAGCACTGAGCACCCAGCACCCTGAGCACTGAGCACCCAGCACCCCAAGCACTGAGCACCCAGCACACTGAGTACTGAGCACTGAGCACCCAGCACCCCGAGCACTGAGCACCCAGCACCCTGAGCACTGAGCCCCCAGCACCCGAGTACTGAGCACCCAGCACCCTGAGTACTGAGCACCCAGCTCCCTGAGTACAGAGCACACAGCACCCCGAGTAATGAGCACCCAGCACCCTGATTACTGAGCACCCAGCACCCTGAGCACTGAGCACCCAGCACCCCGAGCACTGAGGACCCAGCACCCTGAATACTGAGCACCCAGCACCCCGAGCACTGAGCACCCAGCACCCCGAGCACTGTGCACCCAGCACCCCGAGAATGAGCACACAGCACCCTGAGTACTGAGCACCGAGCACCCTGAGCACTGAGCACCCAGCACCCTGAGTACTGAGCACCCAGCACCCTGAGTACTGAGCACCCAGCACCCTGATGACTGAGCACCGAGCACCCTGAGCACTGAGCAAACAGCACCCTGAGTACTGAGCACCGAGCACCCTGAGCACTGAGCACCCAGCACCCTTTGTACTGAGCACCGAGAACCCCGAGCACTGAGCACTGAGCACCCTGAGTACTGAGCACCCAGCACCCCGAGCACTGAGCACACAGCACCCTGAGTACTGAGCACCCAGCACCCCGAGCACTGAGCACCGAGCACCCTGAGTACTGAGCACCCAGCACCCTGAGTACTGAGCACCCAGCACCCTGAGTACTGAGCACCCAGCACCCTGAGTACTGAGCACCCAGCGTACTGAGCACCGAGCACCCCGAGCACTGAGCACCCAGCACCCTGAGTACTGAGCACCCAGCACCCTGAGCACTGAGCACCTAGCACCCTGAGTACTGAGCACCGAGCACCCTGAGTACTGAGCACCCAGCACCCTGAGTAATGAGCACCCAGCACCCTGAGTACTGAGCACCCAGCATACTGAGCTCCGAGCACCCAGCACCCTGAGTACTGAGCACCCAGCACCCTGAGCACTGAGAACCCAGCACCCTGAGTACTGAGCACTGAGCACCCCGAGTACTGAGCACCGAGCTCCCCGAGCACTGAGCACCCAGCACCCCGAGCACCGAGCACCCTGAGTACTGAGCACCCAGCACCCTGAGCACTGAGCACCCAGGACCCTGAGCACTGAGCACCCAGCACCCTGAGCACTGAGCACCCAGCACCCTGTGTACTGAGCACCCAGCACCCTGAGTACTGAGCACTGAGCACCCCGAGTACTGAGCACCGAGCTCCCCGAGCACTGAGCACCCAGCACCCCGAGCACCGAGCACCCTGAGTACTGAGCACCCAGCACCCTGAGCACTGAGCACCCAGGACCCTGAGCACTGAGCACCCAGCACCCTGAGCACTGAGCACCCAGCACCCTGAGTACTGAGCACCGAGCACCCCGAGCACTGAGCACCCAGCACCCTGAGCACTGAGCACCCTTAGTACTGAGCACTGAGCACCCTGAGTACTGAGCACTGAGCACCCTGAGTACTGAGCACCCAGCACCCTGAGTACTGAGCACCCAGCACCTTGACAACTGAGCACCGAGCACCCCGAGCACTGAGCACCCAGCACCCGGAGTACTGAGCAGCCAGCACCCTGAGTACTAAGCACCGAGCACCCTGAGTACTGAGCAACCAGCACCCTGAGCACTGAGCACACAGCACCCTGAGTACTGAGCACCGAGCACCCCGAGAACTGAGCACCCAGCACCCCGAGCACTGCGCACCCAGCACCCCGAGCACTGAGCACCCAGCACCCTGAGTACTGAGCACCCAGCACTCTGAGTAAAGAGCACCCAGCACTCCGAGCACTGAGCACCCAGCACCCTGAGCACTGAGCACCCAGCACCCTGAGCACTGAGCACCCAGCACCCCAAGCACTGAGCACCCAGCACACTGAGTACTGAGCACTGAGCACCCAGCACCCCGAGCACTGAGCACCCAGCACCCTGAGTACTGAGCACTGAGCACCCAGCACCCTGAGCACTGAGCACCCAGCACCCTGAGCACTGAGCACCCAGCACCCGAGTACTGAGCACCCAGCACCCTGAGTACTGAGCACCCAGCTCCCTTAGTACTGAGCACCCAGCACCCCGAGTACTGAGCACCCAGCACCCTGAGTACTGAGCACCCAGCACCCTGAGCACTGAGCACCCAGCACATCGAGCACTGAGGACCCAGCACCCTGAGCACTGAGCACCCAGCACCCTGAGTACTGAGCACTGAGCACCCTGAGTACTGAGCACCCAGCACCCTGAGTACTGAGCACCCAGCACACTGAGTACTGAGCACCCAGCACCCTGAGCACTGATCACCCAGCACCCTGAGTACTGAGCACCGAGTACCCTGAGTACTGAGCACCCAGCACCCCGAGCACTGAACACCCAGCACCCTGAGTACAGAGCACTGAGCACCCAGCACCCCGAGTACTGAGCACCCAGCACCCTGTGTACTGAGCACTGAGTACCCAGTATCCCGAGCACTGAGACCCAGCACCAGGAGCACTGAGCACCCAGCACCCCGAGTACTGAGCACATAGCACCCCGAGCACTGAGCACCCAGCACCCTGAGCACTGAGCACCCAGCACCCTGAGTACTGAGCACCCAGCACCCCGAGTACTGAGCACCCAGCACCCCGAGCACTGTGCACCCAGCACCCTAAGCACTGAGCACCGATCACCCTGAGTACTGAGCACCCAGCACCCTGAGCACTGAGCACCCAGCACCCTGAGTACTGAGCACCCAGCACCCTGAGTACTGAACACCCAGCACCCCGAGCACTGAGCACCCAGCAACCTGAGCACTGAGCACCGAGCACCCTGAGTACTGAGCACCCAGCACCCTGAGTACTGAGCACCCAGCACCCTGAGCACTGAGCACCCAGCACCCTGAGCACTGAGCACCCAGCACCCTGAGTACTGAGCACCCAGCACACTGAGTACTGAACACCCAGCACCCTGAGCACTGAGCACTGAGCACCCAGCACCCTGAGCACTGAGCACTGAGCACCCAGCACCCTGAGCACTGAGCACCCAGCACCCCGAGCACTGAGCACCCATCACCCTGAGCATCCAGCACCCTGAGCAATGAGCACCCTGAGCACTGAGCACTGAGCACCCAGCACCCTGTGTACGGAGCACCCAACACTCTGAGCACTGAGCACCCAGCACGCTGAGTACTGAGCACTGAGCACCCAGCACCCTGAGTACTGAGCACCCAGCACCCCGAGCACTGAGCACCCAGCACCCTGAGCACTGAGCACCCAGCACCCTGAGCACTGAGCACCCAGCACCCTGAGTACTGAGCACCCAGCACCCCAAGCACTGAGCACCCTGCACCCTGAGTACTGAGCACCGAGCACCCTGAGCACTGAGCACCAAGCACCCCGAGCACTGAGCACCCAGCACCCTGAGTACTGAGCACCGAGCACCCCGAGCACTGAGCACCCAGCACCCTGAGTACTGAGCACCGAGCACCCCGAGCACTGAGCACCCAGCACCCTGAGTACTGAGCACCCAGCACCCCGAGCACTTAGCACCCAGCACCCTGAGTACTGAGCACCCAGCACCCTGAGCACTGAGCACCCAGCACCCCGAGCACTGAGCACCCAGCATTCTGAGTACTGAGAACCGAGCACCCCGAGCACTGAGCACCCAGCACCCTGAGCACTGAGCACCCTGAGTACTGAGCACCCAGCACCCTGAGTACTGAGCACCCAGCACCCCGAGCACTGAGCATGGAGCACCCCGAGTACTGAGCACCCAGCACCCTGAGCACTGAGCACCGAGCACCCCGAGCACTGAGCACCCAGCACCATGAATACTGAGCACCCAGCACCCCGAGCACTGAGCACCCAGCACCCCGAGAATGAGCACACAGCACCCTGAGTACTGAGCACCGAGCACCCTGAGCACTGAGCACCCAGCACCATGAGTACTGAGCACCCAGCACCCTGAGTACTGAGCACCCAGCACCCTGAGTACTGAGCACCGAGCACCCTGAGCACTGAGCAAACAGCACCCTGAGTACTGAGCACCGAGCACCCTGAGCACTGAGCACCCAGCACCCTTTGTACTGAGCACCGAGAACCCCGAGCACTGAGCACTGAGCACCCTGAGTACTGAGCACCCAGCACCCCGAGCACTGAGCACACAGCACCCTGAGTACTGAGCACCCAGCACCCCGAGCACTGAGCACCGAGCACCCTGAGTACTGAGCACCCAGCACCCTGAGTACTGAGCACCCAGCACCCTGAGTACTGAGCACCCAGCACCCTGAGTACTGAGCACCCAGCGTACTGAGCACCGAGCACCCCGAGCACTGAGCACCCAGCACCCTGAGTACTGAGCACCCAGCACCCTGAGCACTGAGCACCTAGCACCCTGAGTACTGAGCACCGAGCACCCTGAGTACTGAGCACCCAGCACCCTGAGTAATGAGCACCCAGCACCCTGAGTACTGAGCACCCAGCATACTGAGCTCCGAGCACCCAGCACCCTGAGTACTGAGCACCCAGCACCCTGAGCACTGAGAACCCAGCACCCTGAGTACTGAGCACTGAGCACCCCGAGTACTGAGCACCGAGCTCCCCGAGCACTGAGCACCCAGCACCCCGAGCACCGAGCACCCTGAGTACTGAGCACCCAGCACCCTGAGCACTGAGCACCCAGGACCCTGAGCACTGAGCACCCAGCACCCTGAGCACTGAGCACCCAGCACCCTGTGTACTGAGCACCCAGCACCCTGAGTACTGAGCACTGAGCACCCCGAGTACTGAGCACCGAGCTCCCCGAGCACTGAGCACCCAGCACCCCGAGCACCGAGCACCCTGAGTACTGAGCACCCAGCACCCTGAGCACTGAGCACCCAGGACCCTGAGCACTGAGCACCCAGCACCCTGAGCACTGAGCACCCAGCACCCTGAGTACTGAGCACCGAGCACCCCGAGCACTGAGCACCCAGCACCCTGAGCACTGAGCACCCTTAGTACTGAGCACTGAGCACCCTGAGTACTGAGCACTGAGCACCCTGAGTACTGAGCACCCAGCACCCTGAGTACTGAGCACCCAGCACCTTGACAACTGAGCACCGAGCACCCCGAGCACTGAGCACCCAGCACCCGGAGTACTGAGCAGCCAGCACCCTGAGTACTAAGCACCGAGCACCCTGAGTACTGAGCAACCAGCACCCTGAGCACTGAGCACACAGCACCCTGAGTACTGAGCACCGAGCACCCCGAGAACTGAGCACCCAGCACCCCGAGCACTGCGCACCCAGCACCCCGAGCACTGAGCACCCAGCACCCTGAGTACTGAGCACCCAGCACTCTGAGTAAAGAGCACCCAGCACTCCGAGCACTGAGCACCCAGCACCCTGAGCACTGAGCACCCAGCACCCTGAGCACTGAGCACCCAGCACCCCAAGCACTGAGCACCCAGCACACTGAGTACTGAGCACTGAGCACCCAGCACCCCGAGCACTGAGCACCCAGCACCCTGAGTACTGAGCACTGAGCACCCAGCACCCTGAGCACTGAGCACCCAGCACCCTGAGCACTGAGCACCCAGCACCCGAGTACTGAGCACCCAGCACCCTGAGTACTGAGCACCCAGCTCCCTTAGTACTGAGCACCCAGCACCCCGAGTACTGAGCACCCAGCACCCTGAGTACTGAGCACCCAGCACCCTGAGCACTGAGCACCCAGCACATCGAGCACTGAGGACCCAGCACCCTGAGCACTGAGCACCCAGCACCCTGAGTACTGAGCACCGAGCACCCTGAGTACTGAGCACCCAGCACCCTGAGTACTGAGCACCCAGCACACTGAGTACTGAGCACCCAGCACCCTGAGCACTGATCACCCAGCACCCTGAGTACTGAGCACCGAGTACCCTGAGTACTGAGCACCCAGCACCCCGAGCACTGAACACCCAGCACCCTGAGTACAGAGCACTGAGCACCCAGCACCCCGAGTACTGAGCACCCAGCACCCTGTGTACTGAGCACTGAGTACCCAGTATCCCGAGCACTGAGACCCAGCACCAGGAGCACTGAGCACCCAGCACCCCGAGTACTGAGCACATAGCACCCCGAGCACTGAGCACCCAGCACCCTGAGCACTGAGCACCCAGCACCCTGAGTACTGAGCACCCAGCACCCCGAGTACTGAGCACCCAGCACCCCGAGCACTGTGCACCCAGCACCCTAAGCACTGAGCACCGATCACCCTGAGTACTGAGCACCCAGCACCCTGAGCACTGAGCACCCAGCACCCTGAGTACTGAGCACCCAGCACCCTGAGTACTGAACACCCAGCACCCCGAGCACTGAGCACCCAGCAACCTGAGCACTGAGCACCGAGCACCCTGAGTACTGAGCACCCAGCACCCTGAGTACTGAGCACCCAGCACCCTGAGCACTGAGCACCCAGCACCCTGAGCACTGAGCACCCAGCACCCTGAGTACTGAGCACCCAGCACACTGAGTACTGAACACCCAGCACCCTGAGCACTGAGCACTGAGCACCCAGCACCCTGAGCACTGAGCACTGAGCACCCAGCACCCTGAGCACTGAGCACCCAGCACCCCGAGCACTGAGCACCCATCACCCTGAGCATCCAGCACCCTGAGCAATGAGCACCCTGAGCACTGAGCACTGAGCACCCAGCACCCTGTGTACGGAGCACCCAACACTCTGAGCACTGAGCACCCAGCACGCTGAGTACTGAGCACTGAGCACCCAGCACCCTGAGTACTGAGCACCCAGCACCCCGAGCACTGAGCACCCAGCACCCTGAGCACTGAGCACCCAGCACCCTGAGCACTGAGCACCCAGCACCCTGAGTACTGAGCACCCAGCACCCCAAGCACTGAGCACCCTGCACCCTGAGTACTGAGCACCGAGCACCCTGAGCACTGAGCACCAAGCACCCCGAGCACTGAGCACCCAGCACCCTGAGTACTGAGCACCGAGCACCCCGAGCACTGAGCACCCAGCACCCTGAGTACTGAGCACCGAGCACCCCGAGCACTGAGCACCCAGCACCCTGAGTACTGAGCACCCAGCACACCGAGCACTTAGCACCCAGCACCCTGAGTACTGAGCACCCAGCACCCTGAGCACTGAGCACCCAGCACCCCGAGCACTGAGCACCCAGCATTCTGAGTACTGAGAACCGAGCACCCCGAGCACTGAGCACCCAGCACCCTGAGCACTGAGCACCCTGAGTACTGAGCACCCAGCACCCTGAGTACTGAGCACCCAGCACCCCGAGCACTGAGCATGGAGCACCCCGAGTACTGAGCACCCAGCACCCTGAGCACTGAGCACCGAGCACCCCGAGCACTGAGCACCCAGCACCATGAATACTGAGCACCCAGCACCCCGAGCACTGAGCACCCAGCACCCCGAGAATGAGCACACAGCACCCTGAGTACTGAGCACCGAGCACCCTGAGCACTGAGCACCCAGCACCATGAGTACTGAGCACCCAGCACCCTGAGTACTGAGCACCCAGCACCCTGAGTACTGAGCACCGAGCACCCTGAGCACTGAGCAAACAGCACCCTGAGTACTGAGCACCGAGCACCCTGAGCACTGAGCACCCAGCACCCTTTGTACTGAGTACCGAGCACCCCGAGCACTGAGCACTGAGCACCCTGAGTACTGAGCACCCAGCATCCCGAGCACTGAGCACCCAGCACCCTGAGTACTGAGCACCCAGCACCCTGAGCACTGAGCACCCTGCACCCCGAGCACTGAGCTCCCTGAGTACTGAGCGCCATGCACCCTGAGTACTGAGCACCCAGCACCCTGAGGACTGAGCACTGAGCACCCAGAGAACTGAGCACCCAGCACCCCGAGGACTGAGCACCCAGCACCCTGAGCACTGAGCACTGAGCACCCAGCACCCTGTGCACTGAGCACTGAGCAACCAGCACACTGAGCACTGAGCACCCAGCACCCTGAGCACTGAGCACCCTGAGTACTGAGCACCCAGCACCCTGAGTACTGAGCACCGAGCACCCCGAGCACTGAGCACCCAGCGCCCTGAGCACTGAGCACCCAGCACCCCGAGCACTGAGCACCCAGCACCCTGAGCACTGAGCACCCAGCACCCCTAGTACTGAGCACCGAGCACCCCGAGAACTGAGCACCCAGCACCCCGAGCACTGAGCACTGAGCACCCTGAGCACTGAGCACCCAGCACCCCGAGTACTGAGCACTGAGCACCCTGAGTACTGAGCACCCAGCACCCTGAGCACTGAGCACCCAGCACCTTGAGTACTGGGCACCGACCACCCCGAGCACTGAGCACTCAGCACCCTGAGTACTGAGCACAAAGCTCCCCGAGCACTGAGCACCCTGAGTACTGAGCACCCAGCACCCTGAGTACTGAGCACCCAGCACCCTGAGCACTGAGCACCCAGCACCCTGAGTACTGAGCACCCAGCACCCCGAGCACTGAGCACCCAGCACCCCGAGCACTGAGCACCCAGCACCCTGAGTACTGAGCACCCAGCACCCCGAGATTGAGCACCCAGCACCATGAGTACTGAGCACCGAGCACCCTGAGCACTGAGCACCCAGCACCCTGAGTACTGAGCACCAAGCACCCTGAGTACTGAGCACCCAGCACCCTGAGTACTGAGCACCCAGCAACCTGAGCACCCAGCACCCTGAGTACTGAGCACCCAGCACTCCGAGCACTGAGCACCCAGCACCCCGAGCACTGAGCACCCAGCAACCCGAGCACTGAGCACTGAGCACCCTGAGCACTGAGCACCCAGCACCCCGAGTACTGAGCACTGAGCACCCTGAGTACTGAGCACCCAGCACCCTGAGCACTGAGCACCCAGCACCCTGAGTACTGAGCACCGAGCACCCTGAGTACTGAGCACCCAGCACCCTGAGCACTGAGCACCCAGCACCCTGAGTACTGAGCACCCAGCACCCTGAGCACTGAGCACCCAGCACACTGAGTACTGAACACCCAGCACCCTGAGCACTGAGCACTGAGCACCCAGCACCCTGAGCACTGAGCACCCAGCACCCCGAGCACTGAGCACCCATCACCCTGAGCATCCAGCACCCTGAGCAATGAGCACCCTGAGCACTGAGCACTGAGCACCCAGCACCCTGAGCACTGAGCACCCATCACCCTGAGTACTGAGCACCGAGCACCCCGAGCACTGAGCACCCAGCACCCTGAGCACTGAGCACCCTTAGTACTGAGCACTGAGCACCCTGAGTACTGAGCACTGAGCACCCTGAGTACTGAGCACCCAGCACCCTGAGTACGGAGCACCCAGCACCCTGAGCAATGATCACCCTGAGTACTGAGCACCCAGCACCTTGACAACTGAGCACCGAGCACCCCGAGCACTGAGCACCCAGCACCCTGAGTACTGAGCACTGAGCACCCAGCACCCCGAGCACTGAGCACCCAGCACCCTGAGTACTGAGCACTGAGCACCCAGCACCCTGAGCACTGAGCACCCAGCACCCTGAGCACTGAGCACCCAGCACCCGAGTACTGAGCACCCAGCACCCTGAGTACTGAGCACCCAGCTCCCTTAGTACTGAGCACCCAGCACCCCGAGTACTGAGCACCCAGCACCCTGAGTACTGAGCACCCAGCACCCTGAGCACTGAGCACCCAGCACATCGAGCACTGAGGACCCAGCACCCTGAGCACTGAGCACCCAGCACCCTGAGTACTGAGCACCGAGCACCCTGAGTACTGAGCACCCAGCACCCTGAGTACTGAGCACCCAGCACACTGAGTACTGAGCACCCAGCACCCTGAGCACTGATCACCCAGCACCCTGAGTACTGAGCACCGAGTACCCTGAGTACTGAGCACCCAGCACCCCGAGCACTGAACACCCAGCACCCTGAGTACAGAGCACTGAGCACCCAGCACCCCGAGTACTGAGCACCCAGCACCCTGTGTACTGAGCACTGAGTACCCAGTATCCCGAGCACTGAGACCCAGCACCAGGAGCACTGAGCACCCAGCACCCCGAGTACTGAGCACATAGCACCCCGAGCACTGAGCACCCAGCACCCTGAGCACTGAGCACCCAGCACCCTGAGTACTGAGCACCCAGCACCCCGAGTACTGAGCACCCAGCACCCCGAGCACTGTGCACCCAGCACCCTAAGCACTGAGCACCGATCACCCTGAGTACTGAGCACCCAGCATCCTGAGCACTGAGCACCCAGCACCCTGAGTACTGAGCACCCAGCACCCTGAGTACTGAACACCCAGCACCCCGAGCACTGAGCACCCAGCAACCTGAGCACTGAGCACCGAGCACCCTGAGTACTGAGCACCCAGCACCCTGAGTACTGAGCACCCAGCACCCTGAGCACTGAGCACCCAGCACCCTGAGCACTGAGCACCCAGCACCCTGAGTACTGAGCACCCAGCACACTGAGTACTGAACACCCAGCACCCTGAGCACTGAGCACTGAGCACCCAGCACCCTGAGCACTGAGCACTGAGCACCCAGCACCCTGAGCACTGAGCACCCAGCACCCCGAGCACTGAGCACCCATCACCCTGAGCATCCAGCACCCTGAGCAATGAGCACCCTGAGCACTGAGCACTGAGCACCCAGCACCCTGTGTACGGAGCACCCAACACTCTGAGCACTGAGCACCCAGCACGCTGAGTACTGAGCACTGAGCACCCAGCACCCTGAGTACTGAGCACCCAGCACCCCGAGCACTGAGCACCCAGCACCCTGAGCACTGAGCACCCAGCACCCTGAGCACTGAGCACCCAGCACCCTGAGTACTGAGCACCCAGCACCCCAAGCACTGAGCACCCTGCACCCTGAGTACTGAGCACCGAGCACCCTGAGCACTGAGCACCAAGCACCCCGAGCACTGAGCACCCAGCACCCTGAGTACTGAGCACCGAGCACCCCGAGCACTGAGCACCCAGCACCCTGAGTACTGAGCACCGAGCACCCCGAGCACTGAGCACCCAGCACCCTGAGTACTGAGCACCCAGCACCCCGAGCACTTAGCACCCAGCACCCTGAGTACTGAGCACCCAGCACCCTGAGCACTGAGCACCCAGCACCCCGAGCACTGAGCACCCAGCATTCTGAGTACTGAGAACCGAGCACCCCGAGCACTGAGCACCCAGCACCCTGAGCACTGAGCACCCTGAGTACTGAGCACCCAGCACCCTGAGTACTGAGCACCCAGCACCCCGAGCACTGAGCATGGAGCACCCCGAGTACTGAGCACCCAGCACCCTGAGCACTGAGCACCGAGCACCCCGAGCACTGAGCACCCAGCACCATGAATACTGAGCACCCAGCACCCCGAGCACTGAGCACCCAGCACCCCGAGAATGAGCACACAGCACCCTGAGTACTGAGCACCGAGCACCCTGAGCACTGAGCACCCAGCACCATGAGTACTGAGCACCCAGCACCCTGAGTACTGAGCACCCAGCACCCTGAGTACTGAGCACCGAGCACCCTGAGCACTGAGCAAACAGCACCCTGAGTACTGAGCACCGAGCACCCTGAGCACTGAGCACCCAGCACCCTTTGTACTGAGTACCGAGCACCCCGAGCACTGAGCACTGAGCACCCTGAGTACTGAGCACCCAGCATCCCGAGCACTGAGCACCCAGCACCCTGAGTACTGAGCACCCAGCACCCTGAGCACTGAGCACCCTGCACCCCGAGCACTGAGCTCCCTGAGTACTGAGCGCCATGCACCCTGAGTACTGAGCACCCAGCACCCTGAGGACTGAGCACTGAGCACCCAGAGAACTGAGCACCCAGCACCCCGAGGACTGAGCACCCAGCACCCTGAGCACTGAGCACTGAGCACCCAGCACCCTGTGCACTGAGCACTGAGCAACCAGCACACTGAGCACTGAGCACCCAGCACCCTGAGCACTGAGCACCCTGAGTACTGAGCACCCAGCACCCTGAGTACTGAGCACCGAGCACCCCGAGCACTGAGCACCCAGCGCCCTGAGCACTGAGCACCCAGCACCCCGAGCACTGAGCACCCAGCACCCTGAGCACTGAGCACCCAGCACCCCTAGTACTGAGCACCGAGCACCCCGAGAACTGAGCACCCAGCACCCCGAGCACTGAGCACTGAGCACCCTGAGCACTGAGCACCCAGCACCCCGAGTACTGAGCACTGAGCACCCTGAGTACTGAGCACCCAGCACCCTGAGCACTGAGCACCCAGCACCTTGAGTACTGGGCACCGACCACCCCGAGCACTGAGCACTCAGCACCCTGAGTACTGAGCACAAAGCTCCCCGAGCACTGAGCACCCTGAGTACTGAGCACCCAGCACCCTGAGTACTGAGCACCCAGCACCCTGAGCACTGAGCACCCAGCACCCTGAGTACTGAGCACCCAGCACCCCGAGCACTGAGCACCCAGCACCCCGAGCACTGAGCACCCAGCACCCTGAGTACTGAGCACCCAGCACCCCGAGATTGAGCACCCAGCACCATGAGTACTGAGCACCGAGCACCCTGAGCACTGAGCACCCAGCACCCTGAGTACTGAGCACCAAGCACTCTGAGTACTGAGCACCCAGCACCCTGAGTACTGAGCACCCAGCAACCTGAGCACCCAGCACCCTGAGTACTGAGCACCCAGCACTCCGAGCACTGAGCACCCAGCACCCCGAGCACTGAGCACCCAGCAACCCGAGCACTGAGCACTGAGCACCCTGAGCACTGAGCACCGAGCACCCCGAGCACTGAGCATCCAGCACTCTGAATACTGAGCACCCAGCACCCCGAGAACTGAGCACCCAGCACCCCGAGCACTGTGCACCCAGCACCCCGAGAATGAGCACACAGTACCCTGAGTAATGAGCACCGAGCACCCTGAGCACTGAGCACCCAGCACCCTGAGTACTGAGCACCCAGCACCCTGAGTACTGAGCACCCAGCACCCTGAGTACTGAGCACCCAGCACCCTGAGTACTGAGCACCCGGCACCCTGAGTACTGAGCACCGAGCACCCTGAGCACTGAGCAAACAGCACCCTGAGTACTGAGCACCGAGCACCCTGAGCACTGAGCACCCAGCACCCTTTGTACTGAGCACCGAGCACCCCGAGCACTGAGCACTGAGCTCCCTGAGTACTGAGCACCATGTACCCTGTGTACTGAGCACCCAGCACCCTGAGGACTGAGCACTGAGCACCCAGAGAACTGAGCACCCAGCACCCCGAGGACTGAGCACCCAGCACCCTGAGCACTGAGCACAGAGCACCCAGCACCCTGTGCACTGAGCACTGAGCAACCAGCACACTGAGCACTGAGCACCCAGCACCCTGAGCACTGAGCACCCTGAGTACTGAGCACCCAGCACCCTGAGTACTGAGCACCCAGCACCCTGAGCACTGAGCACCCAGCAGCCTGAGTACTGAGCACCCAGCACCCTGAGTACTGAGCACCCAGCACCATGAGTACTGAGCACCCAGCACCCTGAGTACTGAGCAAAGAGCACCCCGAGCACTGAGCAACCAGCACCCTGAGCACTGAGCACCCAGCACCCCGAGCACTGAGCACCCAGCACCCTGAGCACTGAGCACCCAGCACCCCGAGTACTGAACACCGAGCACCCCGAGAACTGAGCACCCAGCACCCCGAGCACTGAGCACCCAGCACCCTGAGTACTGAGCACCCAGCACCCCGAGCACTGAGCACGGAGCACCCCGAGTACTGAGCACCCAGCACCCTGAGCACTGAGCGCCCAGCACCCCGAGCACTGAGCACCCAGCACCCCGAGCACTGTGCACCCAGCACCCCGAGAATGAGCACACAGTACCCTGAGTACTGAGCACCGAGCACCCTGAGCACTGAGCACCCAGCACCCTGAGTACTGAGCACCCAGCACCCTGAGTACTGAGCACCCAGCTCCCTGAGTACTGAGCACCCAGCACCCTGAGTACTGAGCACCCAGCACCCTGAGTACTGAGCACCGAGCACCCTGAGCACTGAGCAAACAGCACCCTGAGTACTGAGCACCGAGCACCCTGAGCACTGAGCACCCAGCACCCTTTGTACTGAGCACCGAGCACCCCGAGCACTGAGCACTGAGCTCCCTGAGTACTGAGCACCATGTACCCTGAGTACTGAACAGCCAGCACCCTGAGGACTGAGCACTGAGCACCCAGAGAACTGAGCACCCAGCACCCCGAGGACTGAGAACCCAGCACCCTGAGCACTGAGCACAGAGCACCCAGCACCCTGTGCACTGAGCACTGAGCAACCAGCACACTGAGCACTGAGCACCCAGCACCCTGAGCACTGAGCACCCTGAGTACTGAGCACCCAGCACCCTGAGTACTGAGCACCCAGCACCCTGAGCACTGAGCACCCAGCACCCTGAGTACTGAGCACCCTGCACCCTGAGTACTGAGCACCCAGCACCATGAGTACTGAGCACCCAGCACCCTGAGTACTGAGCAAAGAGCACCCCGAGCACTGAGCACCCAGCACCCTGAGCACTGAGCACCCAGCACCCCGAGCACTGAGCACCCAGCACCCTGAGCACTGAGCACCCAGCACCCCGAGTACTGAACACCGAGCACCCCGAGAACTGAGCACCCAGCACCCCGAGCACTGAGCACTGAGCACCCTGAGCACTGAGCACCCAGCACCCCGAGTACTGAGCACTGAGCACCCTGAGTACTGAGCACCCAGCACCCTGAGCACTGAGCACCCAGAACCTTGAGTACTGAGCACCGAGGACCCCGAGCACTGAGCACCCAGCACCCTGAGTACTGAGCACAAAGCTCCCCGAGCACTGAGCACCCTGAGTACTGAGCACCCAGCACACTGAGTACTGAGCACCCAGCACCCTGAGCACTGAGCACCCAGCACCCTGAGTACTAAGCACCCAGCACCCCGAGCACTGAGCACCCAGCACCCCGAGCACTGAGCACCCAGCACCCTGAGTACTGAGCACACAGCACCCCGAGAATGAGCACCCAGCACCATGAGTACTGAGCACCGAGCACCCTGAGCACTGAGCACCCAGCACCCTGAGTACTGAGCATCAAGCACCCTGAGTAATGAGCACCCAGCACCCTGAGTACTGAGCACCAAGCACCCTGAGTACTGAGCACCCAGCACCCTGAGTACTGAGCACCCAGCACCCTGAGTACTGAGCACCGAGCACCCTGAGCACTGAGCAAACAGCACCCTGAGTACTGAGCACCGAGCACCCTGAGCACTGAGCACCCAGCACCCTGAACACTGAGCACCGAGCACCCCGAGCACTGAGCACTGAGCACCCTGAGTACTGAGCACCCAGCACCCCGAGCACTGAGCACCCAGCACCCTGAGTACTGAGCACCCTGCACCCCGAGCACTGAGCTCCCTGAGTACTGAGCACCATGCACCCTGAGTACTGAGCACCCAGAACCCTGAGGACTGAGCACTGAGCACCCAGAGAACTGAGCACCCAGCACCCCGAGGACTGAGCACCCAGCACCCTGAGCACTGAGCACTGAGCACCCAGCACCCTGTGCACTGAGCACTGAGCAACCAGCACACTGAGCACTGAGCACCCAGCACCCTGAGCACTGAGCACCCTGAGTACTGAGCACCCAGCACCCTGAGTACTGAGCACCCAGCACCCTGAGCACTGAGCACCCAGCACCCTGAGTACTGAGCACCAAGCACCCTGAGTACTGAGCACCCAGCACCATGATTACTGAGCACCCAGCACCCTGAGTACTGAGCACCGAGCACCCCGAGCCCTGAGCACCCAGCACCCTGAGCACTGAGCACCCAGCACATCGAGCACTGAGCACCCAGCACCCTGAGCACTGAGCACCCAGCACCCCGAGTACTGAGCACCGAGCACCCCGAGAACTGAGCACCCAGCACCCCGAGCACTGAGCACTGAGCACCTTGAGCACTGAGCACCCAGCACCCCGAGTACTGAGCACTGAGCACCCTGAGTACTGAGCACCCAGCACCCTGAGCACTGAGCACCCAGCACATTGAGTACTGAGCACCGAGCACCCCGAGCACTGAGCACCCAGCACCCTGAGTACTGAGCACAAAGCTCCCCGAGCACTGAGCACCCCGAGCACTGAGCACCCAGCACCCTGAGCACTGAGCACCCAGCACCCTGAGTACTAAGCACCCAGCACCCCGAGCACTGAGCACCCAGCACCCCGAGCACTGAGCACCCAGCACCCTGAGTACTGAGCACCCAGCACCCCGAGAATGAGCACCCAGCACCATGAGTACTGAGCACCGAGCACCCTGAGCACTGAGCACCCAGCACCCTGAGTACTGAGCACCAAGCACCCTGAGTACTGAGCACCCAGCACCCTGAGTACTGAGCACCCAGCACCCTGAGCACGCAGCACCCTGAGTACTGAGCACCCAGCACTCCGAGCACTGAGCACCCAGCACCCCGAGCACTGAGCACCCAGCAACCCGAGCACTGAGCACTGAGCACCCTGAGCACTGAGCACCCAGCACCCCGAGTACTGAGCACTGAGCACCCTGAGTACTGAGCACCCAGCACCCTGAGCACTGAGCACCCAGCACTCGGAGCACTGAGCACCCAGCACCCTGAGTACTGAGCACCCAGCACCCTGAGTACTGTGCACCCAGCACCCCGAACACTGAGCACCCAGCGCCCTGAGCACTGAGCACCCAGCACCCTGAGCACTGAGCACCCAGCACCCCGAGCACTGAGCACCCAGCACCCTGAGTACTGAGCACTGAGCACCCAGCACCCCGAGCACTGTGCACCCAGCACCCTGAGCACTGAGCACCCAGCACCCGAGTACTGAGCACCCAGCACCCTGAGTACTGAGCACCCAGCTCCCTGAGTACTGAGCACCCAGCACCCCGAGTACTGAGCACCCAGCACCCTGAGTACTGAGCACCCAGCACCCTGAGCACTGAGCACCCAGCACCCTGAGCACTGAGGACCCAGCAGCCTGAGCACTGAGCACCCAGCACCCTGAGTACTGAGCACCGAGCACCCTGAGTACTGAGCACCCAGCACCCTGAGTACTGAGCACCCAGCACACTGAGTACTGAGCACACAGCACCCTGAGCACTGATCACCCAGCACCCTGAGTACTGAGCACCGAGTACCCTGAGTACTGAGCACCCAGCACCCCGAGCACTGAGCACCCAGCACCCTGAGTACTGAGCACTGAGCACCCAGCACCCCGAGTACTGAGCACCCAGCACCCTGTGTGCTGAGCACTGAGTACCCAGTACCCCGAGCACTGAGCACCCAGCACCCTGAGCACTGAGCACCCAGCACCCCGAGTACTGAGCACCCAGCACCCCGAGCACTGAGCACCCAGCACCCTGAGTACTGAGCACCCAGCACCCCGAGCACTGAGCACCCAGCACCCTGAGTACTGAGCACCCACCACCCCGAGCACTGAGCACCCAGCACCCTGAGCACTGAGCACCCAGCACCCCGAGTACTGAGCACCCAGCACCCCGAGCACTGAGCACCCAGCACCCTGAGTACTGAGCACCCACCACCCTGAGTACTGAGCACCCAGCACCCTGAGTACTGAGCACCCAGCACCCTGAACACTGAGCACCCAGCACCCTGAGCACTGAGCACCCAGCACCCTGAGTACTGAGCACCCAGCACCCTGAGTACTATACACCCCGCACCCCGAGCAGTGAGCACCCAGCACCCTGAGCACTGAGCACCGAGCACCCTGAGTACTGAGCACCCAGCACCCTGAGTACTGAGCACCCAGCACCCTGAGCACTGAGCACCCAGCACCCTGAACACTGAGCACCCAGCACCCTGAGAACTGAGCACCCAGCACCCTGAGTACTGAACACCCAGCACCCTGAGCACTGAGCACTGAGCACCCAGCACCCTGAGTACTGAGCAGCCAACACTCTGAGCACTGAGCACCCAGCACGCTGAGTACTGAGCACTGAGCACCCAGCACCCTGAGTACTGAGCACCCAGCACCCCGAGCACTGAGCACCCAGCACCCTGTGTACTGAGCACCGAGCACCCCGAGCACTGAGCACCCAACACGCTGAGTACTGAGCACCCAGCACCCCGAGAATGAGCACCCAGCACCTCGAGCACTGAGCACCCTGCACCCTGAGCACTGAGCACCCAGCACCCTGAGTACTGAGCACCCAGCACCCCGAGCACTGAGCACCCAGCACCCTGAGTACTGAGCACCCTGAGTACTGAGCACCCAGAACCCTGAGTACTGAGCACCCTGCATCCAAGCACTGAGCTCCCTGAGTACTGAGCACCCAGCACCATGAGTACTGAGCACCCAGCACCCTGAGTACTGAGCACTGAGCACCCAGAGAACTGAGCACCCAGCACCCCGAGGACTGAGCACCCAGCACCCTGTGCACTGAGCACTGAGCATCCAGCACCCCGAGCACTGAGCACCCTGAGCACTGAGCACCCAGCACCCCGAGTACTGAGCACTGAGCACCTTGAGCACTGAGCACCCAGCACCCTGAGCACTGAGCACCAAGCACCCCGAGTACTGAGCACCGAGAACCCCGAGCACTGAGCACCCTTAGTACTGAGCACTGAGCACCCTGAGTACTGAGCACTGAGCACCCTGAGTACTGAGCACTGAGCACCCTGAGTACTGAGCACCCAGCACCCTGAGTACTGAGCACCCAGAACCCTGAGCAATGATCACCCTGAGTACTGAGCACCCAGCACCTTGAGCACTGAGCACCGAGCACCCCGAGCACTGAGCACCCAGCACCCGGAGTACTGAGCACCCAGCACCCTGAGTACTAAGCACCGAGCACCATGAGTACTGAGCACCCAGCACCCTGAGCACTGAACACACAGCACCCTGAGTACTGGGCACCCCGAACACTGAGCGCCCAGCACCCTGAGTACTGAGCACCGAGCACCTCGAGCACTGAGCACCCAGCACCCCGAGCACTGAGCACCCAGCTCCCCGAGCACTGAGCACCCAGCACCCTGAGTACTGAGCACACAGCACCCTGAGTACTGAGCACCCAGCACCCCGAGCACTGAGCACCCAGCACCCTGAGCACTGAGCACCCAGCACCCTGCGCACTGAGCACCCAGCACCCCGAGCACTGAGCACCCAGCACCCTGAGTACTGAGCACTGAGCACATAGCACCCCGAGCACTGAGCACCCAGCACCCTGAGTACTGAGCACTGAGCACCCAGCACCCTGAGCACTGTGCACCCAGCACCCTGAGCACTGAGCATACAGCACCCGAGTACTGAGCACCCAGCACCCTGAGTACTGACCACCCAGCTCCCTGAGTACTGAGCACCCAGCACCCCGAGTACTGAGCACCCAGCACCCCGAACACTGAGCACCCAGCACCCTGAGTACTGAGCACCGAGCACCTCGAGCACTGAGCACCCAGCACCCCGAGCACTGAGCACCCAGCACCCCGAGCACTGAGCACCCAGCACCCTGAGTACTGAGCACCCAGCACCCTGAGTACTGAGCACCGAGTACCCTGAGTACTGAGCACCCAGCACCCCGAGCACTGAGCACCCAGCACCCTGAGTACTGAGCACTGAGCACCCAGCACCCCGAGCACTGAGCACCCAGCACCCTGTGTACTGAGCACTGAGTACCCAGTACCCCGAGCACTGAGACCCAGCACCCTGAGCACTGAGCACCCAGCACCCCGAGCACTGAGCACCCAGCACCCTGAGTACTGAGCACCCAGCACCCTGAGTACTGAGCACCCAGCACCCTGAGTACTGAGCACCCAGCACCCTGAGCACTGAGCACCCGGCACCCTGAGCACTGAGCACCCAGCACCCTGAGCACTGAGCACCCAGCACCCTGAGTACTGAGCACCCAGCACCCTGAGTACTATACACCCAGCACCCCGAGCAGTGAGCACCCAGCACCCTGAGCACTGAGCACCCAGCACCCTGAGTACTGAACACTGAGCACCCAGCACCCCGAGCACTGAGCACCCAGCACCCTGAGTACTGAGCACTGAGCACCAAGCACCCCGAGTACTGAGCACCGAGCACCCCGAGAACTGAGCACCCAGCACCCTGAGCACTGAGCACTGAGCACCCTGAGCACTGAGCACCCAGCACCCCGAGTACTGAGCACTGAGCACCTTGAGCACTGAGCACCCAGCACCCTGAGCAATGAGCACCAAGCACCCCGAGTACTGAGCATCGAGAACCCCGAGCACTGAGCACCCAGCACCCCGAGCATCGAGCACCCTGAGTACTCAGCAACCAGCACACTGAGCACTGAGCACCCAGCACCCTGAGCACTGAGCACCCAGCACCCTGAGCACTGAGCACCCAGCACCCTGAGTACTGAGCACCGAGCACACCGAGCACTGAGCACCCAGCACCCTGAGCACTGAGCACCCTTAGTACTGAGCACTGAGCACCCTGAGTACTGAGCACTGAGCACCCTGAGTACTGAGCACCCAGCACCCTGAGTACTGAGCACCCAGAACCCTGAGCAATGATCACCCTGAGTACTGAGCACCCAGCACATTGAGCACTGAGCACCGAGCACCCCGAGCACTGAGCACAAAGCACCCCGAGCACTGAGCACCCAGCACCCTGAGTACTGAGCACACAGCACCCTGAGTACTGAGCACCCAGCACCCCGAGCACTGAGCACCCAGCACCCTGAGCACTGAGCACCCAGCACCCTGCGCACTGAGCACCCAGCACCCCGAGCACTGAGCACCCAGCACCCTGAGTACTGAGCACTGAGCACCCAGCACCCCGAGCACTGAGCACGCAGCACCCTGTGTACTGAGCACTGAGTACCCAGTACCCCGAGCACTGAGACCCAGCACCCTGAGCACTGAGCACCCAGCACCCCGAGCACTGAGCACCCAGCACCCTGAGTACTGAGCACCCAGCACCCTGAGTACTGAGCACCCAGCACCCTGAGTACTGAGCACCCAGCACCCTGAGCACTGAGCACCCGGCACCCTGAGCACTGAGCACCCAGCACCCTGAGCACTGAGCACCCAGCACCCTGAGTACTGAGCACCCAGCACCCTGAGTACTATACACCCAGCACCCCGAGCAGTGAGCACCCAGCACCCTGAGCACTGAGCACCCAGCACCCTGAGTACAGAACACTGAGCACCCAGCACCCCGAGCACTGAGCACCCAGCACCCTGAGTACTGAGCACTGAGCACCAAGCACCCCGAGTACTGAGCACCGAGCACCCCGAGAACTGAGCACCCAGCACCCTGAGCACTGAGCACTGAGCACCCTGAGCACTGAGCACCCAGCACCCCGAGTACTGAGCACTGAGCACCTTGAGCACTGAGCACCCAGCACCCTGAGCAATGAGCACCAAGCACCCCGAGTACTGAGCATCGATAACCCCGAGCACTGAGCACCCAGCACCCCGAGCATCGAGCACCCTGAGTACTGAGCAACCAGCACACTGAGCACTGAGCACCCAGCACCCTGAGCACTGAGCACCCAGCACCCTGAGCACTGAGCACCCAGCACCCTGAGTACTGAGCACCGAGCACACCGAGCACTGAGCACCCAGCACCCTGAGCACTGAGCACCCTTAGTACTGAGCACTGAGCACCCTGAGTACTGAGCACTGAGCACCCTGAGTACTGAGCACCCAGCACCCTGAGTACTGAGCACCCAGAACCCTGAGCAATGATCACCCTGAGTACTGAGCACCCAGCACATTGAGCACTGAGCACCGAGCACCCCGAGCACTGAGCACCCAGCACCCCGAGCACTGAGCACCCAGCACCCTGAGTACTGAGCACACAGCACCCTGAGTACTGAGCACCCAGCACCCCGAGCACTGAGCACCCAGCACCCTGAGCACTGAGCACCCAGCACCCTGCGCACTGAGCACCCAGCACCCCGAGCACTGAGCACCCAGCACCCTGAGTACTGAGCACTGAGCACCCAGCACCCCGAGCACTGAGCACCCAGCACCCTGAGTACTGAGCACTGAGCACCCAGCACCCCAAGCACTGTGCACCCAGCACACTGAGCACTGAGCACCCAGCACCCGAGTACTGAGCACCTAGCACCCTGAGTACTGAGCACCCAGCTCCCTGAGTACTGAGCACCCAGAACCCCGAGCACTGAGCACCCAGCACCCTGTGTACTGAGCACCGAGCACCCCGAGCACTGAGCACCCAACACGCTGAGTACTGAGCACCCAGCACCCCGAGAATGAGCACCCAGCACCTCGAGCACTGAGCACCCTGCACCCTGAGCACTGAACACCCAGCACCCTGAGTACTGAGCACCCAGCACCCTGAGCACTGAGCACCCAGCACCCTGAGTACTGAGCACCCTGAGTACTGAGCACCCAGAACCCTGAGTACTGAGCACCCTGCATCCGAGCACTGAGCTCCCTGAGTACTGAGCACCCAGCACCATGAGTACTGAGCACCCAGCACCCTGAGTACTGAGCACTGAGCACCCAGAGAACTGAGCACCCAGCACCCCGAGGACTGAGCACCCAGCACCCTGTGCACTGAGCACTGAGCATCCAGCACCCCGAGCACTGATCACCCTGAGCACTGAGCACACAGCACCCCGAGTACTGAGAACTGAGCACCTTGAGCACTGAGCACCCAGCACCCTGAGCACTGAGCACCAAGCACCCCGAGCACTGAGCACCCTGAGCACTGAGCACCCAGCACCCCGAGTACTGAGCACCGAGAACCCCGAGCACTGAGCACCCTTAGTACTGAGCACTGAGCACCCTGAGTACTGAGCACTGAGCACCCTGAGTACTGAGCACTGAGCACCCTGAGTACTGAGCACCCAGCACCCTGAGTACTGAGCACCCAGAACCCTGAGCAATGATCACCCTGAGTACTGAGCACCCAGCACCTTGAGCACTGAGCACCGAGCACCCCGAGCACTGAGCACCCAGCACCCGGAGTACTGAGCACCCCGCACCCTGAGTACTAAGCACCGAGCACCATGAGTACTGAGCACCCAGCACCCTGAGCACTGAACACACAGCACCCTGAGTACTGGGCACCCCGAACACTGAGCGCCCAGCACCCTGAGTACTAAGCACCGAGTACCTCGAGCACTGAGCACCCAGCACCCCGAGCACTGAGCACCCAGCACCCCGAGCACTGAGCACCCAGCACCCTGAGTACTGAGCACACAGCACCCTGAGTACTGAGCACCCAGCACCCCGAGCACTGAGCACCCTCACCCTGAGCACTGAGCACCCAGCACCCTGCGCACTGAGCACCCAGCACCCCGAGCACTGAGCACCCAGCACCCTGAGTACTGAGCACTGAGCACCCAGCACCCCGAGCACTGAGCACCCAGCACCCTGAGTACAGAGCACTGAGCACCCAGCACCCCGAGCACTGTGCACCCAGCACCCTGAGCACTGAGCACCCAGCACCCGAGTACTGAGCACCCAGCACCCTGAGTACTGACCACCCAGCTCCCTGAGTACTGAGCACCCAGCACCCCGAGTACTGAGCACCCAGCACCCCGAACACTGAGCACCCAGCACCCCGAGCACTGAGCACCCAGCACCCTGAGTACTGAGCACCCAGCACCCTGAGTACTGAGCACCGAGTACCCTGAGTACTGAGCACCCAGCACCCCGAGCACTGAGCACCCAGCACCCTGAGTACTGAGCACTGAGCACCCAGCACCCCGAGCACTGAGCACCCAGCACCCTGTGTACTGAGCACTGAGTACCCAGTACCCCGAGCACTGAGACCCAGCACCCTGAGCACTGAGAACCCAGCACCCCGAGCACTGAGCACCCAGCACCCTGAGTACTGAGCACCCAGCACCCTGAGTACTGAGCACCCAGCACCCTGAGTACTGAGCACCCAGCACCCTGAGCACTGAGCACCCGGCACCCTGAGCACTGAGCACCCAGCACCCTGAGCACTGAGCACCCAGCACCCTGAGTACTGAGCACCCAGCACCCTGAGTACTATACACCCAGCACCCCGAGCAGTGAGCACCCAGCACCCTGAGCACTGAGCACCCAGCACCCTGAGTACTGAACACAGAGCACCCAGCACCCCGAGCACTGAGCACCCAGCACCCTGAGTACTGAGCACTGAGCACCAAGCACCCCGAGTACTGAGCACCGAGCACCCCGAGAACTGAGCACCCAGCACCCTGAGCACTGAGCACTGAGCATCCTGAGCACTGAGCACCCAGCACCCCGAGTACTGAGCACTGAGCACCTTGAGCACTGAGCACCCAGCACCCTGAGCAATGAGCACCAAGCACCCCGAGTACTGAGCAACGAGAACCCCGAGCACTGAGCACCCAGCACCCCGAGCATCGAGCACCCTGAGTACTGAGCAACCAGCACACTGAGCACTGAGCACCCAGCACCCTGAGCACTGAGCACCCAGCACCCTGAGCACTGAGCACCCTTAGTACTGAGCACTGAGCACCCTGAGTACTGAGCACTGAGCACCCTGAGTACTGAGCACCCAGCACCCTGAGTACTGAGCACCCAGAACCCTGAGCAATGATCACCCTGAGTACTGAGCACCCAGCACATTGAGCACTGAGCACCGAGCACCCCGAGCACTGAGCACCCAGCACCCCGAGCACTGAGCATCCAGCACCCTGAGTACTGAGCACACAGCACACTGAGTACTGAGCACCCAACACCCCGAGCACTGAGCACCCAGCACCCTGAGCACTGAGCACACAGCACCCTGCGCTCTGAGCACCCAGCACCCCGAGCACTGAGCACCCAGCACCCTGAGTACTGAGCACTGAGCACCCAGCACCCCGAGCACTGAGCACCCAGCACCCTGAGTACTGAGCACTGAGCACCCAGCACCCCAAGCACTGTGCACCCAGCACACTGAGCACTGAGCACCCAGCACCCGAGTACTGAGCACCTAGCACCCTGAGTACTGAGCACCCAGCTCCCTGAGTACTGAGCACCCAGAACCCCGAGTACTGAGCACCCAGCACCCCGAACACTGAGCACCCAGCACCCTGAGTACTGAGCACCGAGCACCTCGAGCACTGAGCACCCAGCACCCCGAGCACTGAGCACCCAGCACCCCGAGCACTGAGCACCCAGCACCCTGAGTACTGAGCACCCAGCACCCTGAGTACTGAGCACCGAGTACCCTGAGTACAGAGCACCCAGCACCCCGAGCACTGAGCACCCAGCACCCTGAGTTCTGAGCACTGAGCACCCAGCACCCCGAGCACTGAGCACCCAGCACCCTGTGTACTGAGCACTGAGTACCCAGTACCCCGAGCACTGAGACCCAGCACCCTGAGCACTGAGCACCCAGCACACCGAGCACTGAGCACCCAGCACCCTGAGTACTGAGCACCCAGCACCCTGAGTACTGAGCACCCAGCACCCTGAGTACTGAGCACCCAGCACCCTGAGCACTGAGCACCCGGCACCCTGAGCACTGAGCACCCAGCACCCTGAGCACTGAGCACCTAGCACCCTGAGTACTTAGCACCCAGCACCCTGAGTACTATACACCCAGCACCCCGAGCAGTGAGCACCCAGCACCCTGAGCACTGAGCACCCAGCACCCTGAGTACTGAGCACTGAGCACCCAGCACCCCGAGCACTGAGCACCCAACACCCTGAGTACTGAGCACTGAGCACCAAGCACCCCGAGTACTGAGCACCGAGCACCCCGAGAACTGAGCACCCAGCACCCTGAGCACTGAGCACTGAGCACCCTGAGCACTGAGCACCCAGCACCCCGAGTACTGAGCACTGAGCACCTTGAGCACTGAGCACCCAGCACCCTGAGCACTGAGCACCAACCACCCCGAGTACTGAGCACCGAGAACCCCGAGCACTGAGCACCCAGCACCCTGAGCACTGAGCACCCAGGACCCTGAGTACTGAGCACCCAGCACCATGAGTACTGAACACCCAGCACCCTGAGCACTGAGCACTGAGCACCCAGCACCCTGAGCACTGAGCACTGAGCACCCAGCACCCCGAGCACTGAGCACCCAGCACCCTGAGCACCCAGCACCCTGAGCACTGAGCACCCTGAGTACTGACCAATGAGCACCCAGCACCCTGAGTACTGAGCACCCAACACTCTGAGCACTTAGCACCCAGCACGCTGAGTACTGAGCACTGAGCACCCAGCACCCTGAGTACTGAGCACCCATCACCCTGAGTACTGAGCACCCAGCACCCTGAGCACTGAGCACCCAGCACCCCGAGCACTGAGCACCCAGCACCCTGAGTACTGAGCACTGAGCACCCAGCACCCCGAGCACTGAGCACTCAGTACCCTGTGTACTGAGCACTGAGTACCCAGTACCCCGTGCACTGAGACCCAGCACCCTGAGCACTGAGCACCCAGCACCCCGAGTACTGAGCACCCAGCAGCCCGAGCACTGAGCACCCAGCACCCCGAGCACTGAGCACCCAGCACCCTGAGTACTGAGCACCCAGCACCCCGAGCACTGAGCACCCAGCACCCTGAGCACTGAGCAACGAGAACCCCGAGCACTGTGCACCCAGCACCCTGAGAACTGAGCACCCAGCACCCTGAGTACTGAGCACACAGCATCCTGAGCACTGAGTACTGAGCAGCCCAAGCACTGAGCACCCAGCACCCTGAGCACTGAGCACCCAGCACCCCTTGCACTGAGCACCCAGCACCCAGAGTACTGAGCACGCAGCACCCTGAGTACTGAGCACCCAGCACCCCGAGCACTGAGCACCCAGCACCCTGAGCACTGAGCACCCAGGACCCTGAGTACTGAGCACCCAGCACCCCGAGCACTGAGCACCCAGCACCCTGAGAACTGAGCACCGAGCACCCCGAGCACTGACACCAAGCACCCCGAGCACTGAGAACCCAGCACCCTGAGTACTGAGCACCGAGCACCCCGAGCACTGAGCACCCAGCACCCTGAGTACTGAGCACGGAGCACCCCGAGCACTGAGCACCCAGCACCCTGAGTACTGAGCACGGAGCACCCTGAGTACTGAGCACCCTGCACCCCGAGCACTGAGCACCCAGCACCCTGAGCACTGAGCACCCAGGACCCTGAGTACTGAGCACCCAGCACCCCGAGCACTGAGCACCCAGCACCCTGAGAACTGAGCACCGAGCACCCCGAGCACTGAGCACCAAGCACCCCGAGCACTGAGAACCCAGCACCCTGAGAACTGAGCACCGAGCACCCCGAGCACTGAGCACCAAGCACCCCGAGCACTGAGCACCCAGCACCCTGTGTACTGAGCACCGAGCACCCCGAGCACTGAGCACCCAGCACCCTGAGTACTGAGCACGGAGCACCCTGAGTACTGTGCACCCAGCACCCCGAGCACTTAGCACCCAGCACACTGAGTACTGAGCACCCAGCACCCTGAGCACTGAGCATCCAGCACCCCGAGCACTGAGCACCCAGCACTCTGAGTACTGAGAACCGAGCACCCCGAGCACTGAGCACCCAGCACCTTGAGCACTGAGCACCCTGAGTACTGAGCACCCAGCACCCTGAGCACTGAGCACCCAGCACCCCGAGTACTGAGCACCGAGCTCCCCGAGAACTGAGCACCCAGCACCCCGAGCACTGAGCACTGTGCACCCTGAGCACTGAGCACCCAGCACCCCGAGTACTGAGCACTGAGCACCCTAAGTACTGAGCACCCAGCACCCCGAGTACTGAGCACTGAGCACCATGAGTACTGAGCACCCAGCACCCTGAGCACTGAGCACTGAGGACCCTGAGTACTGAGCACCGAGCACCCCGAGCACTGAGCACCCAGCACACTGAGTACTGAGCACCGAGCTCCCCGAGCACTGAGCACCCAGCACCCGGAGTACTGAGCACGCAGCACCCTGAGTACTGAGCACCCAGCTCCCCTTACACGGAGCACCCATCACCCGGAGTACTGAGCACGCAGCACCCTGAGTACTGAGCACCCAGCAGCCCGAGCACTGAGCACCCAGCACCCTGAGTACTGAGCACCGAGCACCCCGAGCACTGAGCACCAAGCACCCCGAGCACTGAGAACCCAGCACCCTGAGTACTGAGCACGGAGCACCCCGAGCACTGAGCACCCAGCACCCTGAGTACTGAGCACCGAGCACCCCGAGCACTGAGCACCCAGCACCCTGAGTACTGAGCACAGAGCACCCTGAGTACTGTGCACCCAGCACCCCGAGCACTTAGCACCCAGCACCCTGAGTACTGAGCACCCAGCACCCTGAGCACTGAGCATCCAGCACCCCGAGCACTGAGCACCCAGCACTCTGAGTACTGAGAACCGAGCACCCCGAGCACTGAGCACCCAGCACCTTGAGCACTGAGCACCCTGAGTACTGAGCACCCAGCACCCTGAGCACTGAGCACCCAGCACCCCGAGTACTGAGCACCGAGCACCCCGAGAACTGAGCACCCAGCACCCCGAGCACTGAGCACTGTGCACCCTGAGCACTGAGCACCCAGCACCCCGAGTACTGAGCACTGAGCACACTAAGTACTGAGCACCCAGCACCCCGAGTACTGAGCACTGAGCACCATGAGTACTGAGCACCCAGCACCCTGAGCACTGAGCACTGAGGACCCTGAGTACTGAGCACCGAGCACCCCGAGCACTGAGCACCCAGCAGCCTGAGTACTGAGCACCGAGCTCCCCGAGCACTGAGCACCCTGAGTACTGAGCACCCAGCACCCTTAGTACTGAGCACCCAGCACCCCGAGAATGAGCACCCTGAGCACTGAGCACCCAGCACCCTGAGTACTGAGCACCCAGCACCCTAAGCACTGACCACCCAGCACCCTGAACATTGAGCACCCAGCACCCTGAGTACTGAGCACCCAGCACCCTGAGTACTGAACACCCAGCACCCTTAGCACTGAGCACTGAGCACCCAGCACCCTGAGCACTGAGCACTGAGCACCCAGCCCCCTGAGCACTGAGTACCCAGCACCCCGAGCACTGAGTACCCAGCACCCTGAGCACCCAGCACCCTGAGCACTGAGCACCCTGAGCACTGAGCACTGAGCACCCAGCACCCTGAGTACTGAGCAGCCAACACTCTGAGCAAAGAGCACCCAGCACGCTGAGTACTGAGCACTGAGCACCCAGCACCCTGAGTACTGAGCACCCAGCACCCCGAGCACTGAGCACCCAGCACCCTGTGTACTGAGCACCGAGCACCCCGAGCACTGAGCACCCAACACGCTGAGTACTGAGCACCCAGCACCCCGAGAATGAGCACCCAGCACCTCGAGCACTGAGAACCCTGCACCCTGAGCACTGAGCACCCAGCACCCTGAGTACTGAGCACCCAGCACCCCGAGCACTGAGCACCCAGCACCCTGAGTACTGAGCACCCTGAGTACTGAGCACCCAGAACCCTGAGTACTGAGCACCCTGCACCCCGAGCACTGAGCTCCCTGAGTACTGAGCACCCAGCACCCTGAGTACTGAGCACCCAGCACCCTGAGTACTGAGCACTGAGCACCCAGAGAACTGAGCATCCAGCACCCCGAGGACTGAGCACCCAGCACCCTCTGCACTGAGCACTGAGCATCCAGCACCCCGAGCACTGAGCACCCTGAGCTCTTAGCACCCTGAGTACTTAGCACCCAGCACCCTGAGTACTGAGCACCCAGCACCCAGAGCACTGAGCACCCAGCATCCTGAGTACTGAGCACCCAGCACCCTGAGTACTGAGCACTGAGCACCCCGAGCACTGAGCACCCAGCACCCTGAGCACTGAGCACCCAGCACCCTGAGCACTGAGCACCCAGCACCCTGAGCACTGAGCACCAAGAACCCCGAGTACTGAGCACCGAGCACCCCGAGAACTGAGCACCCAGCACCCTGAGTACTGAGCACCGAGCTCCCCGAGCACTGAGCACCCTGAGTACTGAGCACCCAGCACCCTGAGTACTGAGCACCGAGCACCCCGAGCACTGAGCACCCAGCACCCCGAGCACTGAGCACCCAGCACCCTGAGTTTCTGAGCACCCAGCACCCCGAGAATGAGCACCCTGAGCACTGAGTACCCAGCACCATGAGTACTGAGCACCGAGCACCCTGAGCACTGAGCACCCAGCACCCTGAGTACTGAGCACCCAGCACCCTGAGTACTGAGCATCCAGCACCCTGAGCACTGAGCACCCAACAAGCTGAATACTGAGCACCCAGCACTCTGAGCACTGAGCACCCAGCACCCCGAGCACTGAGCACCCAGCACACCGAGCACTGAGCACTGAGCACCCTGAGCACTGAGCACCCAGCAACCCGAGTACTGAGCACTGAGCACCCTGAGTACTGAGTACCCAGCACCCCGAGTACTGAGCACTGAGCACCCTGAGTACTGAGCACCCAGCCCCCTGAGCACTGAGCACTGAGTACCCTGAGTACTGAGCACCGAGCACCCCGAGCACTGAGCACCCAGCACCCCGAGCACTGAGCACCCAGCACCCTGTGTACTGAGCACTGAGTACCCAGTACCCCCGAGCACTGAGACCCAGCACCCTGAGCACTGAGCACCCAGCACCCCGAGTACTGATCACCCAGCACCCCGAGCACTGAGCACCCAGCACCCCGAGCACTGAGCACCCAGCACCCTGAGTACTGAGCAAACAGCACCCCGAGCACTGAGCACCCAGCACCCCGAGCACTGAGCACCCAGCACCCTGAGTACTGAGCACCAAGCACCCCGAGCACTGAGCACCGAGCACCCCGAGCACTGAGCACCCAGCACCCCGAGCACTGAGCACCCAGCACCCTGAGAACTGAGCACCCAGCACCCTGATTACTGAGCACCCAGCATCCTCAGCACTGAGCACCCAGCACCCTGAGCACTGAGCCCCCAGGACCCTGAGTACTGAGCACCCAGCACCCTGAGTACTGAACACCCAGCACCCAGAGCACTGAGCACTGAGCACAAAGCATCCTGAGCACTGAGCACTGAGCAACCAGCACCCTGAGCACTGAGCACCCAGCACCCCGAGCACTGAGCACCCAGCACCCTGATCACCCAGCACCCTGAGCACTGAGCACCCTGAGCACTGAGCAATGAGCACCCAGCACCCTGAGTACTGAGCACACAACACTCTGAGCTCTGAGCACCCAGCACGCTGAGTACTGAGCACCCAGCACCCCGAGCACTGAGCACCCAGCACCCTGTGTACTGAGCACCGAGCACCCCGAGCACTGAGCACCCAGCACCCTGAGTACTGAGCACCCAGCACCCCGAGAATGAGCACCCAGCACCCCGAGCACTGAGCACCCAGCACCCAGAGCACTGAGCATCCAGCACCCTGAGTACTGAGCACCCAGCACCCCGAGCACTGAGCACCCAGCACCCTGAGTACTGAGCACCCTGAGTACTGAGCACCCAGCAACCTGAGTACTGAGCACCCTGCACCCCGAGCACTGAGCTCCCTGAGTACTGAGCACTGAGCACCCAGAGAACTGAGCACCCAGCACCCCGAGGACTGAGCACCCAGCACCCTGTGCACTGAGCACTGAGCATCCAGCACCCCGAGCACTGAGCACCCTGAGCTCTTAGCACCCTGAGTACTGAGCACCCAGCACCCTGAGTACTGAGCACCCAACACTCTGAGCACTGAGCACCCAGCACGCTGAGTACTGAGCACCCAGCACCCCGAGCACTGAGCACCCAGCACCCTGTGTACTGAGCACCGAGCACCCCGAGCACTGAGCACCCAGCACCCTGAGTACTGAGCACCCAGCACCCCGAGAATGAGCACCCAGCACCCCGAGCACTGAGCACCCAGCACCCTGAGCACTGAGCACCCAGCACCCTGAGTACTGAGCACCCAGCACCCCGAGCACTGTGCACCCAGCACCCTGAGTACTGAGCACCCTGAGTACTGAGCACCCAGCAACCTGAGTACTGAGCACCCTGCACGCCGAGCACTGAGCTCCCTGAGTACTGAGCACCCAGCACCCTGAGCACTGAGCACCCAGCACCCCGAGCACTGAGCACCCAGCACCCTGAGTACTGAGCACTGAGCACCCAGCACCCCGAGGACTGAGCACCCAGCACCCTGTGCACTGAGCACTGAGCATCCAGCACCCCGAGCACTGAGCACCCTGAGCTCTTAGCACCCAGAGTACTGAGCACCCAGCACCCTGAGTACGGAGCACCCAACACCCTGAGCACTGAGCACCCAGCACCCTGAGTACTGAGCACCCAGCACCCTGAGTACTGAGCACCGAGCACCCCGAGCACTGAGCACCCAGCACCCTGAGCACTGAGCACCCAGCACCCCGATCACTGTGCACCCAGCACCCTGAGCACTGAGCACACAGCACCCCGAGCACTGAGCACCCAGCACCCTGAGCACTGAGCACCCAGCACCCCGAGCACTGAGCACCCAGCACCCTGAGCACTGAGCACCCAGCACCCCGAGTACTGAGCACCGAGCACCCCGAGAACTGAGCACCCAGCACCCAGAGTACTGAGCACTGAGCACCCTGAGTACTGAGCACCCAGCACCCCGAGTACTGAGCACTGAGCACCATGAGTACTGAGCACCCAGCACCCTGAGCACTGAGCACTGAGAACCCTGAGTACTGAGCACCGAGCACCCCGAGCACTGAGCACCCAGCACCCTGAGTACAGAGCACCGAGCTCCCCGAGCACTGAGCACCCTGAGTACTGAGCACCCAGCACCCTCAGTACTGAGCACCCAGCACCCCGAGAATGAGCACCCTGAGCACTGAGTACCCAGCACCATGAGTACTGAGCACTGAGCACCCTGAGCACTGAGCACCCAGCACCCTGAGTACTGAGCACCCAGCACCCTGAGTACTGAGCACCCAGCACCCTGAGCACTGAGCACCCAGCAACCTGAGTACTGAGCACCCAGCACTCTGAGCACTGAGCACCCAGCACCCTGAGCACTGAGCACCCAGCACACTGAACACTGAGCACTGAGCACCCTGAGCACTGAGCACCCAGCACCCCGAGTACTGAGCACTGAGCACCCTGAGTACTGAGCACCCAGCACCCTGAGCACTGAGCAATGAGAACCCTGAGTACTGAGCACCCAGCACCCTGAGCACTGAGCACTGAGAACCCTGAGTACTGAGCACCGAGCACCCAGAGAACTGAGCACCCAGCACCCCGAGCACTGAGCACCCTGAGCTCTTAGCACCCTGAGTACTGAGCACCCAGCACCCTGAGTACTGAGCACCCAGCACCCTGAGCACTGAGCACCCAGCACCCCGAGTACTGAGCACCCAGCAGCCCGAGCACTGTGCACCCAGCACCCCGAGCAGTGAGCACCCAGCACCCTGAGTACTGAGAACCCAGCACCCCGAGCACTGAGCACCCAGCACCCCGAGCACTGAGCAACGAGAACCCCGAGCACTGTGCACCCAGCACCCTCAGAACTGAGCACCCAGCACCCTGAGTACTGAGCACCCAGCATCCTGAGCACTGAGTACTGAGCAGCCCAAGCACTGAACACCCAGCACACTGAGCACTGAGCACCCAGCACCCCTTGCACTGAGCACCCAGCACCCGGAGTACTGAGCCCGCAGCACCCTGAGTATTGAGCACCCAGCACCCCGAGCACTGAGCACCCAGCACCCTGAGCACTGAGCACCCAGGACCCTGAGTACTGAGCACCCAGCACCCCGAGCACTGAGCACCCAGCACCCTGAGTACTGAGCACCCAGCACCCCGAGCACTGAGCACCCAGCACCCTGAGTAATGAGCACCGAGCACCCCGAGCACTGAGCACCAAGCACCCCGAGCACTGAGAACCCAGCACCCTGCGTACTGAGCACGGAGCACCCCGAGCACTGAGCACCCAGCACCCTGAGTACTGAGCACCGAGCACCCCGAGCACTGAGCACCCAGCACCCTGAGTCCTGAGCACGGAGCACCCTGAGTACTGTGCACCCAGCACCCCGAGCACTTAGCACCCAGCACCCTGAGTACTGAGCACCCAGCACCCTGAGTACTGAGCACCCAGCACCCTGAGTACTGAGCACCCAGCACCCTGAGTACTGAGCACCCAGCACCCTGAGCACTGAGCACCCAGCAACCTGCGTACTGAGCACCCAGCACTCTGAGCACCTAGCACCCAGCACCCCGAGCACTGAGCACCCAGCACCCCGAGCACTGAGCACTGAGCACCCTGAGCACTGAGCACCCAGCACCCCGAGTACTGAGCACTGAACACCCTGATTACTGAGCACCCAGCACCCCGAGTACTGAGCACTGAGCACCCTGAGTACTGAGCACCCAGCACCCTGAGCACTGAGCACTGAGAACCCTGAGTACTGAGCACCGAGCACCCAGAGAACTGAGCACCCAGCACCCCGAGCACTGAGCACCCTGAGCTCTTAGCACCCTGAGTACTGAGCACCCAGCACCCTGAGTACTGAGCACCCAGCACCCCGAGAATGAGCACCCTGAGCACTGAGTACCCAGCACCATGAGTACTGAGCACCGAGCACCCTGAGCACTGAGCACCCAGCACCCTGAGCACTGAGCACCCAGCACCCCGAGTACTGAGCACTGAGCACCATAAGTACTGAGCACCCAGCACCCTGAGCACTGAGCACTGAGAACCCTGAGTACTGAGCACCGAGCACCCCGAGCACTGAGCACCCAGCACCCTGAGTACAGAGCACCGAGCTCCCCGAGCACTGAGCACCCTGAGTACTGAGCACCCAGCACCCTGAGTACTGAGCACCCAGCACCCCGAGAATGAGCACCCTGAGCACTGAGTACCCAGCACCATGAGTACTGAGCACCGAGCACCCTGAGCACTGAGCAGCCAGCACCCTGAGTACTGAGCACCCAGCACCCTGAGTACTGAGCACCCAGCACCCTGAGCACTGAGCACCCAGCAACGTGAGTACTGAGCACCCAGCACTCTGAGCACTGAGCACCCAGCACCCCGAGCACTGAGCACCCAGCACACCGAGCACTGAGCACTGAGCACCCTGAGCACTGAGCACCCAGCACCCCGAGTACTGAGCACTGAGCACCCTGAGTACTGAGCACCCAGCACCCTGAGCACTGAGCACTGAGAACCCTGAGTACTGAGCACCCAGCACCCCGAGTACTGAGCACTGAGCACCCTGAGTACTGAGCACCCAGCACCCTGAGCACTGAGCGCTGAGAACCCTGAGTACTGAGCACCGAGCACCCAGAGAACTGAGCACCCAGCACCCCGAGCACTGAGCACCCTGAGCTCTTAGCACCCTGAGTACTGAGCACCCAGCACCCTGATTACTGAGCACCCAGCACCCTGAGCACTGAGCACCCAGCACCCCGAGCACTGAGCACCCAGCACCCTGAGTACTGAACACTGAGCACCCAGCACCCCGAGCACTGAGCACTCAGCACCCTGTGTACTGAGCACTGAGCACCGAGCACCCCGAGCACTGAGCACCCAGCACCCTGAGCACTGAGCACCCAGCACCCCGATCACTGTGCACCCAGCACCCTGAGCACTGAGCACACAGCACCCCGAGCACTGAGCACCCAGCACCCTGAGCACTGAGCACCCAGCACCCCGAGCACTGAGCACCCAGCACCCTGAGCACTGAGCACCCAGCACCCCGAGTACTGAGCACCGAGCACCCCGAGAACTGAGCACCCAGCACCCAGAGTACTGAGCACTGAGCACCCTGAGTACTGAGCACCCAGCACCCCGAGTACTGAGCACTGAGCACCATGAGTACTGAGCACCCAGCACCCTGAGCACTGAGCACTGAGAACCCTGAGTACTGAGCACCGAGCACCCCGAGCACTGAGCACCCAGCACCCTGAGTACAGAGCACCGAGCTCCCCGAGCACTGAGGACCCTGAGTACTGAGCACCCAGCACCCTCAGTACTGAGCACCCAGCACCCCGAGAATGAGCACCCTGAGCACTGAGTACCCAGCACCATGAGTACTGAGCACTGAGCACCCTGAGCACTGAGCACCCAGCACCCTGAGTACTGAGCACCCAGCACCCTGAGTACTGAGCACCCAGCACCCTGAGCACTGAGCACCCAGCAACCTGAGTACTGAGCACCCAGCACTCTGAGCACTGAGCACCCAGCACCCTGAGCACTGAGCACCCAGCACACTGAACACTGAGCACTGAGCACCCTGAGCACTGAGCACCCAGCACCCCGAGTACTGAGCACTGAGCACCCTGAGTACTGAGCACCCAGCACCCTGAGCACTGAGCAATGAGAACCCTGAGTACTGAGCACCCAGCACCCTGAGCACTGAGCACTGAGAACCCTGAGTACTGAGCACCGAGCACCCAGAGAACTGAGCACCCAGCACCCCGAGCACTGAGCACCCTGAGCTCTTAGCACCCTGAGTACTGAGCACCCAGCACCCTGAGTACTGAGCACCCAGCACCCTGAGCACTGAGCACCCAGCACCCCGAGTACTGAGCACCCAGCAGCCCGAGCACTGTGCACCCAGCACCCCGAGCACTGAGCACCCAGCACCCTGAGTACTGAGAACCCAGCACCCCGAGCACTGAGCACCCAGCACCCCGAGCACTGAGCAACGAGAACCCCGAGCACTGTGCACCCAGCACCCTCAGAACTGAGCACCCAGCACCCTGAGTACTGAGCACCCAGCATCCTGAGCACTGAGTACTGAGTAGCCCAAGCACTGAACACCCAGCACACTGAGCACTGAGCACCCAGCACCCCTTGCACTGAGCACCCAGCACCCGGAGTACTGAGCCCGCAGCACCCTGAGTATTGAGCACCCAGCACCCCGAGCACTGAGCACCCAGCACCCTGAGCACTGAGCACCCAGGACCCTGAGTACTGAGCACCCAGCACCCCGAGCACTGAGCACCCAGCACCCTGAGTACTGAGCACCCAGCACCCCGAGCACTGAGCACCCAGCACCCTGAGTAATGAGCACCGAGCACCCCGAGCACTGAGCACCAAGCACCCCGAGCACTGAGAACCCAGCACCCTGCGTACTGAGCACGGAGCACCCCGAGCACTGAGCACCCAGCACCCTGAGTACTGAGCACCGAGCACCCCGAGCACTGAGCACCCAGCACCCTGAGTCCTGAGCACGGAGCACCCTGAGTACTGTGCACCCAGCACCCCGAGCACTTAGCACCCAGCACCCTGAGTACTGTGCACCCAGCACCCTGAGTACTGAGCACCCAGCACCCTGAGTACTGAGCACCCAGCACCCTGAGTACTGAGCACCCAGCACCCTGAGCACTGAGCACCCAGCAACCTGCGTACTGAGCACCCAGCACTCTGAGCACTGAGCACCCAGCACCCCGAGCACTGAGCACCCAGCACCCCGAGCACTGAGCACTGAGCACCCTGAGCACTGAGCACCCAGCACCCCGAGTACTGAGCACTGAACACCCTGATTACTGAGCACCCAGCACCCCGAGTACTGAGCACTGAGCACCCTGAGTACTGAGCACCCAGCACCCTGAGCACTGAGCACTGAGAACCCTGAGTACTGAGCACCGAGCACCCAGAGAACTGAGCACCCAGCACCCCGAGCACTGAGCACCCTGAGCTCTTAGCACCCTGAGTACTGAGCACCCAGCACCCTGAGTACTGAGCACCCAGCACCCCGAGAATGAGCACCCTGAGCACTGAGTACCCAGCACCATGAGTACTGAGCACCGAGCACCCTGAGCACTGAGCACCCAGCACCCTGAGCACTGAGCACCCAGCACCCCGAGTACTGAGCACTGAGCACCATGAGTACTGAGCACCCAGCACCCTGAGCACTGAGCACTGAGAACCCTGAGTACTGAGCACCGAGCACCCCGAGCACTGAGCACCCAGCACCCTGAGTACAGAGCACCGAGCTCCCCGAGCACTGAGCACCCTGAGTACTGAGCACCCAGCACCCTGAGTACTGAGCACCCAGCACCCCGAGAATGAGCACCCTGAGCACTGAGTACCCAGCACCATGAGTACTGAGCACCGAGCACCCTGAGCACTGAGCACCCAGCACCCTGAGTACTGAGCACCCAGCACCCTGAGTACTGAGCACCCAGCACCCTGAGCACTGAGCACCCAGCAACGTGAGTACTGAGCACCCAGCACTCTGAGCACTGAGCACCCAGCACCCCGAGCACTGAGCACCCAGCACACCGAGCACTGAGCACTGAGCACCCTGAGCACTGAGCACCCAGCACCCCGAGTACTGAGCACTGAGCACCCTGAGTACTGAGCACCCAGCACCCTGAGCACTGAGCACTGAGAACCCTGAGTACTGAGCACCCAGCACCCCGAGTACTGAGCACTGAGCACCCTGAGTACTGAGCACCCAGCACCCTGAGCACTGAGCGCTGAGAACCCTGAGTACTGAGCACCGAGCACCCAGAGAACTGAGCACCCAGCACCCCGAGCACTGAGCACCCTGAGCTCTTAGCACCCTGAGTACTGAGCACCCAGCACCCTGATTACTGAGCACCCAGCACCCTGAGCACTGAGCACCCAGCACCCCGAGCACTGAGCACCCAGCACCCTGAGTACTGAACACTGAGCACCCAGCACCCCGAGCACTGAGCACTCAGCACCCTGTGTACTGAGCACTGAGTACCCAGTACCCCGTGCACTGAGACCCAGCACCCTGAGCACTGAGCACCCAGCACCCCGAGTACTGAGCACCCAGCAGCCCGAGCACTGTGCACCCAGCACCCCGAGCACTGAGCACCCAGCACCCTGAGTACTGAGCACCCAGCACCCTGAGCACTGAGCACCCAGCACCCCGAGCTCTGAGCACCCAGCACCCCGAGCACTGAGAAACGAGAACCCCGAGCACTGTGCACCCAGCACCCTGAGAACTGAGCACCCAGCACCCTGAGCACTGAGCACCCAGCACCCCTTGCACTGAGCACCCAGCACCCGGAGTACTGAGCACGCAGTACCCTGAGTACTGAGCACCAAGCACCCCGAGCACTGAGCACCCAGCACCCTGAGCACTGAGCACCCAGGACCCTGAGTACTGAGCACCCAGCACCCCGAGCACTGAGCACCCAGCACCCTGAGTACTGAGCACCGAGCACCCCGAGCACTGAGCACCAAGCACCCCGAGCACTGAGAACCCAGCACCCTGCGTACTGAGCACGGAGCACCCCGAGCACTGAGCACCCAGCACCCTGAGTACTGAGCACCGAGCACCCCGAGCACTGAGCACCCAGCACCCTGAGTACTGAGCATGGAGCACCCTGAGTACTGTGCACCCAGCACCCCGAGCACTTAGCACCCAGCACCCTTAGTACTGAGCACCCAGCACCCTGAGTACTGAGCACCCAGCACCCTGAGTACTGAGCACCCAGCACCCTGAGTACTGAGCACCCAGCACCCTGAGCACTGAGCACCCAGCAACCTTCGTACTGAGCACCCAGCACTCTGAGCACTGAGCACCCAGCACCCCGAGCACTGAGCACCCAGCACCCCGAGCACTGAGCACTGAGCACCCTGAGCACTGAGCACCCAGCACCCCGAGTACTGAGCACTGAGCACCCTGAGTACTGAGCAGCCAGCACCCCGAGTACTGAGCACTGAGCACCCTGAGTACTGAGCACCCAGCACCCTGAGCACTGAGCACTGAGAACCCTGAGTACTGAGCACCGACCACCCAGAGAACTGAGCACCCAGCACCCCGAGTACTGAGCACCCAGCACCCTGAGTACTGAGCACCCAGCACCCTGAGCACTGAGCACCCAGCACCCTGAGCACTGAGCACCCAGCACCCTGAGCACTGAGCACCCAGCACCCCGAGCACTGAGCACCCAGCACCCTGAGTACTGAGCACTGAGCACCCAGCACCCCGAGCACTGAGCACTCAGTACCCTGTGTACTGAGCACTGAGTACCCAGTACCCCGTGCACTGAGACCCAGCACCCTGAGCACTGAGCACCCAGCACCCCGAATACTGAGCACCCAGCACCCTGAGTACTGAACACCCAGCACCCAGAGCACTGTGCACTGAGCACCCAGCACCCTGAGCACTGAGCACTGAGCAACCAGCACCCTGAGCACTGAGCACCCAGCACCCTGAGCACCCAGCACCCTGAGCACTGAGAACCCTGAGCACTGAGCAATGAGCACCCAGCACCCTGAGTACTGAGCACCCAAAACTCTGAGCACTGAGCACCCTGCACGCTGAGTACTGAGCACCCAGCACCCCGAGCACTGAGCACCCGGCACCCTGTGTACTGAGCACCAAGCACCCCGAGCACTGAGCACCCAGCACCCTGAGTACTGAGCACCCAGCACCCCGAGAATGAGCACCCAGCACCCCGAGCACTGAGCACCCAGCACCCTGAGCACTGAGCACCCAGCACCCTGAGTACTGAGCACCCAGCACCCCGAGCACTGAGCACCCAGCACCCTGAGTACTGAGCACCCTGAGTACTGAGCACCCAGCAACCTGAGTACTGAGCACCCTGCACCCCGAGCACTGAGCTCCCTGAGTACTGAGCACCCAGCACCCTGAGCACTGAGCACCCAGCACCCTGAGTACTGAGCACTGATCACCCAGAGAACTGAGCACCCAGCACCCCGAGGACTGAGCACCCAGCACCCTGTGCACTGAGCACTGAGCATCCAGCACCCCGAGCACTGAGAACCCTGAGCTCTTAGCACCCAGAGTACTGAGCACCCAGCACCCCGAGCACTGAGCACCCAGCGCCCCGAGCACTGAGCACCCAGCACCCCGAGCACTGTGCACCCAGCACCCTGAGCACTGAGCACACAGCACCCCGAGCACTGAGCACCCAGCACCCTGAGCACTGAGCACCCAGCACCCCGAGCACTGCGCACCCAGCACCCCGAGCACTGAGCACCCAGCACCCTGAGCACTGAGCACTGAGCACCATGAGTACTGAGCACCCAGCACCCTGAGCACTGAGCACTGAGAACCCTGAGTACTGAGCAACGAGCACCCCGAGCACTGAGCACCCAGCACCCTGAGTACAGAGCACCGAGCTCCCCGAGCACTGAGCACCCTGAGTACTGAGCACCCAGCACCCTGAGTACTGAGCACCCAGCACCCCGAGAATGAGCACCCTGAGCACTGAGTACCCAGCACCATGAGTACTGAGCACCGAGCACCCTGAGCACTGAGCACCCAGCACCCTGAGTACTGAGCACCCAGCACCCTGAGTACTCAGCACCCAGCACCCTGAGCACTGAGCACCCAGCAACCTGAGTACTGAGCACCCAGCACTCTGAGCACTGAGCACCCAGCACCCCGAGCACTGAGCACCCAGCACACTGAGCACTGAGCACTGAGCACCCTGAGCACTGAGCACCCAGCACCCCGAGTACTGAGCACTGAGCACCCTGAGTACTGAGCACCCAGCACCAAGAGTACTGAGCACTGAGAACCCTGAGTACTGAGCACCGAGCACCCAGAGAACTGAGCACCCAGAAGCCCGAGCACTGAGCACCCTGAGCTCTTAGCACCCTGAGTACTGAGCACCCAGCACCCTGAGAACTGAGCACCCAGCAACCTGAGCACTGAGCACCCAGCACCCCGAGCACTGAGCACCCAGCACCCTGAGTACTGAGCACTGAGCACCCAGCACCCCGAGCACTGAGAACCCAGCACCCTGCGTACTGAGCACGGAGCACCCCGAGCACTGAGCACCCAGCACCCTGAGTACTGAGCACCGAGCACCCCGAGCACTGAGCACCCAGCACCCTGAGTACTGAGCACGGAGCACCCTGAGTACTGTGCACCCAGCACCCCGAGCACTTAGCACCCAGCACCCTTAGTACTGAGCACCCAGCACCCTGAGTACTGAGCACCCAGCACCCTGAGTACTGAGCACCCAGCACCCTGAGTACTGAGCACCCAGCACCCTGAGCACTGAGCACCCAGCAACCTGCGTACTGAGCAAACAGCACTCTGAGCACTGAGCACCCAGCACCCCGAGCACTGAGCACCCAGCACCCCGAGTACTGAGCACTGAGCACCCTGAGTACTGAGCACCCAGCACCCCGAGTACTGAGCACTGAGCACGGTGAGTACTGAGCACCCAGCACCCTGAGCACTGAGCACTGAGAACCCTGAGTACTGAGCACCGAGCACCCAGAGAACTGAGCACCCAGCACCCCGAGCACTGAACACCCTGAGCTCTTAGCACCCTGAGTACTGAGCACCCAGCACCCTGAGTACTGAGCACCCAGCACCCTGAGCACTGAGCACCCAGCACCCCGAGCACTGAGCACCCAGCACCCTGAGTACTGAGCACTGAGCACCCAGCACCCCGAGCACTGAGCACTCAGCACCCTGTGTACTGAGCACTGAGTACCCAGTACCCCGTGCACTGAGACCCAGCACCCTGAGCACTGAGCACCCAGCACCCCGAATACTGAGCACCCAGCACCCTGAGTACTGAACACCCAGCACCCACAGCACTGAGCACTGAGCACCCAGCACCCTGAGCACTGAGCACTGAGCACCCAGCACCCTGAGCACCCAGCACCCTGAGCACTGAGAACCCTGAGCACTGAGCAATGAGCACCCAGCACCCTGAGTACTGAGCACCCAACACTCTGAGCACTGAGCACCCTGCACGCTGAGTACTGAGCACCCAGCACCCCGAGCACTGAGCACCCAGCACCCTGTGTACTGAGCACCGAGCACCCCGAGCACTGAGCACCCAGCACCCTGAGTACTGAGCACCCAGCACCCCGAGAATGAGCACCCAGCACCCCGAGCACTGAGCACCCAGCACCCTGAGCACTGAGCACCCAGCACCCTGAGTACTGAGCACCCAGCACCCCGAGCACTGAGCACCCAGCACCCTGAGTACTGAGCACCCTGAGTACTGAGCACCCAGCAACCTGAGTACTGAGCACCCTGCACCCCGAGCACTGAGCTCCCTGAGTACTGAGCACCCAGCACCCTGAGCACTGAGCACCCAGCACCCTGAGTACTGAGCACTGAGCCCCCAGAGAACTGAGCACCCAGCATCCAGAGGACTGAGCACCCAGCACCCTGTGCACTGAGCACTGAGCATCCAGCACCCCGAGCACTGAGCACCCTGAGCTCTTAGCACCCAGAGTACTGAGCACCCAGCACCCTGAGTACGGAGCACCCAGCACCCTGAGCACTGAGCACCCAGCACCCTGAGTACTGAGCACTGAGCACCCAGAGAACTGAGCACCCAGCACCCCGAGGACTGAGCACCCAGCACCCTGTGCACTGAGCACTGAGCATCCAGCACCCCGAGCACTGAGCACCCTGAGCTCTTAGCACCCAGAGTACTGAGCACCCAGCACCCTGAGTACGGAGCACCCAGCACCCTGAGCACTGAGCACCCAGCACCCTGAGTACTGAGCACCCAGCACCCTGAGTACTGAGCACCGAGCACCCCGAGCACTGAGCACCCAGCACCCTGAGCACTGAGCACCCAGCACCCCAAGCACTGTGCACCCAGCACCCTGAGCACTGAGCACACAGCACCCCGAGCACTGAGCACCCAGCACCCTGAGCACTGAGCACCCAGCACCCCGAGCACTGAGCACCCAGCACCCTGAGCACTGAGCACCCAGCACCCCGAGCACTGAGCACTGAGCACCATGAGTACTGAGCACCCAGCACCCCGAGTACTGAGCACTGAGCACCATGAGTACTGAGCACCCAGCACCCTGAGCACTGAGCACTGAGAACCCTGAGTACTGAGCAACGAGCACCCCGAGCACTGAGCACCCAGCACCCTGAGTACAGAGCACCGAGCTCCCCGAGCACTGAGCACCCTGAGTACTGAGCACCCAGCACCCTGAGTACTGAGCACCCAGCACCCCGAGAATGAGCACCCTGAGCACTGAGTACCGAGCACCATGAGTACTGAGCACCGAGCACCCTGAGCACTGAGCACCCAGCACCCTGAGTACTGAGCACCCAGCACCCTGAGTACTCAGCACCCAGCACCCTGAGCACTGAGCACCCAGCAACCTGAGTACTGAGCACCCAGCACTCTGAGCACTGAGCACCCAGCACCCCGAGCACTGAGCACCCAGCACACCGAGCACTGAGCACTGAGCACCCTGAGCACTGAGCACCCAGCACCCCGAGTACTGAGCACTGAGCACCCTGAGTACTGAGCACCCAGCACCCCGAGTACTGAGCACTGAGAACCCTGAGTACTGAGCACCGAGCACCCAGAGAACTGAGCACCCAGAAGCCCGAGCACTGAGCACCCTGAGCTCTTAGCACCCTGAGTACTGAGCACCCAGCACCCTGAGTACTGAGCACCCAGCAACCTGAGCACTGAGCACCCAGCACCCCGAGCACTGAGCACCCAGCACCCTGAGTACTGAGCACTGAGCACCCAGCACCCCGAGCACTGAGAACCCAGCACCCTGCGTACTGAGCACGGAGCACCCCGAGCACTGAGCACCCAGCACCCTGAGTACTGAGCACCGAGCACCCCGAGCACTGAGCACCCAGCACCCTGAGTACTGAGCACGGAGCACCCTGAGTACTGTGCACCCAGCACCCCGAGCACTTAGCACCCAGCACCCTTAGTACTGAGCACCCAGCACCCTGAGTACTGAGCACCCAGCACCCTGAGTACTGAGCACCCAGCACCCTGAGTACTGAGCACCCAGCACCCTGAGCACTGAGCACCCAGCAACCTGCGTACTGAGCAAACAGCACTCTGAGCACTGAGCACCCAGCACCCCGAGCACTGAGCACCCAGCACCCCGAGTACTGAGCACTGAGCACCCTGAGTACTGAGCACCCAGCACCCCGAGTACTGAGCACTGAGCACGGTGAGTACTGAGCACCCAGCACCCTGAGCACTGAGCACTGAGAACCCTGAGTACTGAGCACCGAGCACCCAGAGAACTGAACACCCAGCACCCCGAGCACTGAACACCCTGAGCTCTTAGCACCCTGAGTACTGAGCACCCAGCACCCTGAGTACTGAGCACCCAGCACCCTGAGCACTGAGCACCCAGCACCCCGAGCACTGAGCACCCAGCACCCTGAGTACTGAGCACTGAGCACCCAGCACCCCGAGCACTGAGCACTCAGCACCCTGTGTACTGAGCACTGAGTACCCAGTACCCCGTGCACTGAGACCCAGCACCCTGAGCACTGAGCACCCAGCACCCCGAATACTGAGCACCCAGCACCCTGAGTACTGAACACCCAGCACCCACAGCACTGAGCACTGAGCACCCAGCACCCTGAGCACTGAGCACTGAGCACCCAGCACCCTGAGCACCCAGCACCCTGAGCACTGAGAACCCTGAGCACTGAGCAATGAGCACCCAGCACCCTGAGTACTGAGCACCCAACACTCTGAGCACTGAGCACCCTGCACGCTGAGTACTGAGCACCCAGCACCCCGAGCACTGAGCACCCAGCACCCTGAGTACTGAGCACCCAGCACCCCGAGAATGAGCACCCAGCACCCCGAGCACTGAGCACCCAGCACCCTGAGCACTGAGCACCCAGCACCCTGAGTACTGAGCACCCAGCACCCCGAGCACTGAGCACCCAGCACCCTGAGTACTGAGCACCCTGAGTACTGAGCACCCAGCAACCTGAGTACTGAGCACCCTGCACCCCGAGCACTGAGCTCCCTGAGTACTGAGCACCCAGCACCCTGAGCACTGAGCACCCAGCACCCTGAGTACTGAGCACTGAGCACCCAGAGAACTGAGCACCCAGCACCCCGAGGACTGAGCACCCAGCACCCTGTGCACTGAGCACTGAGCATCCAGCACCCCGAGCACTGAGCACCCTGAGCTCTTAGCACCCAGAGTACTGAGCACCCAGCACCCTGAGTACGGAGCACCCAGCACCCTGAGCACTGAGCACCCAGCACCCTGAGTACTGAGCACCCAGCACCCTGAGTACTGAGCACCGAGCACCCCGAGCACTGAGCACCCAGCACCCTGAGCACTGAGCACCCAGCACACCGAGCACTGAGCACTGAGCACCATGAGTACTGAGCACCCAGCACCCTGAGCACTGAGCACTGAGAACCCTGAGTACTGAGCAACGAGCACCCCGAGCACTGAGCACCCAGCACCCTGAGTATAGAGCACCGAGCTCCCCGAGCACTGAGCACCCTGAGTACTGAGCACCCAGCACCCTGAGTACTGAGAACCCAGCACCCCGAGAATGAGCACCCTGAGCACTGAGTACCCAGCACCCTGAGCACTGAGCACTGAGAACCCTGAGTACTGAGCACCGAGCACCCAGAGAACTGAGCACCCAGCACCCCGAGCACTGAGCACCCTGAGCTCTTAGCACCCTGAGTACTGAGCACCCAGCACCCTGAGTACTGAGCACCCAGCAACCTGAGCACTGAGCACCCAGCACCCCGAGCACTGATCACCCAGCACCCTGAGTACTGAGCACTGAGCACCCAGCACCCCGAGCACTGAGCACTCAGCACGCTGTGTACTGAGCACTGAGTACCCAGTACCCCGTGCACTGAGACCCAGCACCCTGAGCACTGAGCACCCAGCACCCCGAGTACTGAGCACCCAGCAGCCCGAGCACTGTGCACCCAGCACCCCGAGCACTGAACACCCAGCACCCTGAGTACTGAGCACCCAGCACCCCGAGCACTGAGCACCCAGCACCCCGAGCTCTGAGCACCCAGCACCCCGAGCACTGAGCAACGAGAACCCACGAGCACTGTGCACCCAGCACCCTGAGCACTGAGCAACGAGAACCCACGAGCACTGTGCACCCAGCACCCTGAGAACTGAGCACCCAGCACCCTGAGTACTGAGCACCCAGCATCCTGAGCACTGAGTACTGAGCAGCCCAAGCACTGAGCACCCAGCACCCTGAGCACTGAGCAAGCAGCACCCCTTGCACTGAGCACCCAGCACCCGGAGTACTGAGCACGCAGCACCCTGAGTACTGAGCACCCAGCACCCCGAGCACTGAGCACCCAGCACCCTGAGCACTGAGCACCCAGGACCCTGAGTACTGAGCACCCAGCACCCCGAGCACTGAGCACCCAGCACCCTGAGTACTGAGCACCGAGCACCCTGAGCACTGAGCACCAAGCACCCTGAGCACTGAGAACCCAGCACCCTGAGTACTGAGCACGGAGCACCCCGAGCACTGAGCACCCAGCACCCTGAGTACTGAGCACCGAGCACCCCGAGCACTGAGCACCCAGCACCCTGAGTACTGAGCACGGAGCACCCTGAGTACTGTGCACCCAGCACCCCGAGCACTTAGCACCCAGCACCCTGAGTACTGAGCATCCAGCACTCTGAGCACTGAGCATCCAGCACCCTGAGCACTGAGCACCCAGCACTCTGAGTACTGAGAACCGAACACCCCGAGCACTGAGCACCCAGCACCTTGAGCACTGAGCACCCTGAGTACTGAGCACCCAGCACCCTGAGCACTGAGCACCCAGCACCCCGAGTACTGAGCACCGAGCACCCCGAGAACTGAGCACCCAGCACCCCGAGCACTGAGCACTGTGCACCCTGAGCACTGAGCACCCAGCACCCCGAGTACTGAGCACTGACCACCCTAAGAACTGAGCACCCAGCACCCCGAGTACTGAGAACCGAGCACCCCGAGCACTGAGCACCCAGCACCTTGAGCACTGAGCACCCTGAGTACTGAGCACCCAGTACCCTGAGCACTGAGCACCCAGCACCCCGAGTACTGAGCACCGAGCACCCCGAGAACTGAGCACCCAGCACCCCGAGCACTGAGCACTGTGCACCCTGAGCACTGAGCACCCAGCAACCCGAGTACTGAGCACTGACCACCCTAAGTACTGAGCACCCAGCACCCCGAGTACTGAGCACTGAGCACCATGAGTACTGAGCACCCAGCACCCTGAGCACTGAGCACTGAGGACCCTGAGTACTGAGCACCGAGCACCCCGAGCACTGAGCACCCAGCACCCTGAGTACTGAGCACCGAGCTCCCCGAGCACTGAGCACCCTGAGTACTGAGCACCCAGCACCCTTAGTACTGAGCACCCAGCACCCCGAGAATGAGCACCCTGAGCACTGAGCACCCAGCACCCTGAGTACTGAGTACCCAGCACCCTAAGCACTGACGACCCAGCACCCTGAACATTGAGCACCCAGCACCCTGAGTACTGAGCACCCAGCACCCTGAGTACTGAACACCCAGCACCCTTAGCACTGAGCACTGAGGACCCAGCACCCTGAGCACTGAGCACTGAGCACCCAGCCCCCTGAGCACTGAGTACCCAGCACCCCGAGCACTGAGTACCCAGCACCCTGAGCCCCCAGCACCCTGAGCACTGAGCACCCTGAGCACTGAGCACTGAGCACCCAGCACCCTGAGTACTGAGCAGCCAACACTCTGAGCAAAGAGCACCCAGCACGCTGAGTACTGAGCACTGAGCACCCAGCACCCTGAGCACTGAGCACTGAGCACCCAGCACCCCGAGTACTGAGCACCCAGCACCCTGAGCCCTGAGCACCCTGAGCACTGAGCACCCTGAGCACTGAGCACTGAGCACCCAGCACCCTGAGTACTGAGCACCCAACACTCTGAGCACTGAGCACCCAGCACGCAGAGTACTGAGCACTGAGCACACAGCACCCTGAGTACTGAGCACCCAGCACCCCGAGCACTGAGCACCCAGCACCCCGAGTACTGAGCACTGAGCACCCTGAGTACTGAGCACCCAGCACCCCGAGTACTGAGCACTGAGAACCCTGAGTACTGAGCACCCAGCACCCTGAGCACTGAGCACTGAGAACCCTGAGTACTGAGCACCGAGCACCCAGAGAACTGAGCACCCAGCACCCCGAGCACTGAGCACCCTGAGCTCTTAGCACCCTGAGTACTGAGCACCCAGCACCCTGAGTACTGAGCACCCAGCAACCTGAGCACTGAGCACCCAGCACCCCGAGCACTGAGCACCCAGCACCCTGAGTACTGAGCACTGAGCACCCAGCACCCCGAGCACTGAGCACTCAGCACGCTGTGTACTGAGCACTGAGTACCCAGTACCCCGTGCACTGAGACCCAGCACCCTGAGCACTGAGCACCCAGCACCCCGAGTACTGAGCACCCAGCAGCCCGAGCACTGTGCACCCAGCACCCCGAGCACTGAACACCCAGCACCCTGAGTACTGAGCACCCAGCACCCCGAGCACTGAGCACCCAGCACCCCGAGCTCTGAGCACCCAGCACCCCGAGCACTGAGCAACGAGAACCCACGAGCACTGTGCACCCAGCACCCTGAGCACTGAGCAACGAGAACCCACGAGCACTGTGCACCCAGCACCCTGAGAACTGAGCACCCAGCACCCTGAGTACTGAGCACCCAGCATCCTGAGCACTGAGTACTGAGCAGCCCAAGCACTGAGCACCCAGCACCCTGAGCACTGAGCAAGCAGCACCCCTTGCACTGAGCACCCAGCACCCGGAGTACTGAGCACGCAGCACCCTGAGTACTGAGCACCCAGCACCCCGAGCACTGAGCACCCAGCACCCTGAGCACTGAGCACCCAGGACCCTGAGTACTGAGAACCCAGCACCCCGAGCACTGAGCACCCAGCACCCTGAGTACTGAGCACCGAGCACCCTGAGCACTGAGCACCAAGCACCCTGAGCACTGAGAACCCAGCACCCTGAGTACTGAGCACGGAGCACCCCGAGCACTGAGCACCCAGCACCCTGAGTACTGAGCACCGAGCACCCCGAGCACTGAGCACCCAGCACCCTGAGTACTGAGCACGGAGCACCCTGAGTACTGTGCACCCAGCACCCCGAGCACTTAGCACCCAGCACCCTGAGTACTGAGCATCCAGCACTCTGAGCACTGAGCATCCAGCACCCTGAGCACTGAGCACCCAGCACTCTGAGTACTGAGAACCGAACACCCCGAGCACTGAGCACCCAGCACCTTGAGCACTGAGCACCCTGAGTACTGAGCACCCCGCACCCTGAGCACTGAGCACCCAGCACCCCGAGTACTGAGCACCGAGCACCCCGAGAACTGAGCACCCAGCACCCCGAGCACTGAGCACTGTGCACCCTGAGCACTGAGCACCCAGCACCCCGAGTACTGAGCACTGACCACCCTAAGAACTGAGCACCCAGCACCCCGAGTACTGAGAACCGAGCACCCCGAGCACTGAGCACCCAGCACCTTGAGCACTGAGCACCCTGAGTACTGAGCACCCAGCACCCTGAGCACTGAGCACCCAGCACCCCGAGTACTGAGCACCGAGCACCCCGAGAACTGAGCACCCAGCACCCCGAGCACTGAGCACTGTGCACCCTGAGCACTGAGCACCCAGCAACCCGAGTACTGAGCACTGACCACCCTAAGTACTGAGCACCCAGCACCCCGAGTACTGAGCACTGAGCACCATGAGTACTGAGCACCCAGCACCCTGAGCACTGAGCACTGAGGACCCTGAGTACTGAGCACCGAGCACCCCTAGCACTGAGCACCCAGCACCCTGAGTACTGAGCACCGAGCTCCCCGAGCACTGAGCACCCTGAGTACTGAGCACCCAGCACCCTTAGTACTGAGCACCCCGCACCCCGAGAATGAGCACCCTGAGCACTGAGCACCCAGCACCCTGAGTACTGAGTACCCAGCACCCTAAGCACTGACGACCCAGCACCCTGAACATTGAGCACCCAGCACCCTGAGTACTGAGCACCCAGCACCCTGAGTACTGAACACCCAGCACCCTTAGCACTGAGCACTGAGGACCCAGCACACTGAGCACTGAGCACTGAGCACCCAGCCCCCTGAGCACTGAGTACCCAGCACCCCGAGCACTGAGTACCCAGCACCCTGAGCCCCCAGCACCCTGAGCACTGAGCACCCTGAGCACTGAGCACTGAGCACCCAGCACCCTGAGTACTGAGCAGCCAACACTCTGAGCAAAGAGCACCCAGCACGCTGAGTACTGAGCACTGAGCACCCAGCACCCTGAGCACTGAGCACTGAGCACCCAGCACCCCGAGTACTGAGCACCCAGCACCCTGAGCCCTGAGCACCCTGAGCACTGAGCACCCTGAGCACTGAGCACTGAGCACCCAGCACCCTGAGTACTGAGCACCCAACACTCTGAGCACTGAGCACCCAGCACGCAGAGTACTGAGCACTGAGCACACAGCACCCTGAGTACTGAGCACCCAGCACCCCGAGCACTGAGCACCCAGCACGCAGAGTACTGAGCACTGAGCACACAGCACCCTGAGTACTGAGCACCCAGCACCCCGAGCACTGAGCACCCAGCGCCCCGAGCACTGAGCACCCAGCACCCCGAGCACTGAGCACTGAGCACACTGAGCACTGAGCACCCAGCACCCCGAGTACTGAGCACTGACCACCCTGAGTACTGAGCACCCAGCACCCCGAGGACTGAGCACTGAGCACCCTGAGTACTGAGCACCCAGCACCCTGAGCACTGAGCACCCTGAGGACTGAGCACCTAGCACCCTGAGTACTGATCACCCAGCACCCTGAGTACTGAGCACCGATCACCCTGAGCACTGAGCACCCAGCACCCCGAGCACTGAGCACCCAGCACCCTGAGCACTGAGCACCCAGCACCCTGAGCACTGAGCACCCAGCACCCTGAGCACGGAGCACAAAGCACCCTGAGTACTGAGCACTCAGCACCCTGAGCACTGAGCACCCAGCACCCTGAGCACTGAGCACCCAGCACCCTGAGCACGGAGCACAAAGCACCCTGAGTACTGAGCACCCAACACCCAGAGTACTGAGCACCCAGCACCCTGAGCACTGAGCACCCAGCACCCTGAGTACTGAGCACCCAGCACCCTGAGTACTGAACACCCAGCACCCTGAGCACTGAGCACTGAGCACCCTGAGCACTGAGTACTGGGCAATGAGCACCCTGAGCACTGAGCACCCAGCACCCCGAGTACTGAGCACCCAGCACCCCGAGCACTGATCACCCAGCGCCCCGAGCACTGAGCACCCAGCACCTCGAGCACTGAGCACTGAGCACCCTGAGCACTGAGCACCCAGCACCCCGAGTACTGAGCACTGAGCACCCTGAGTACTGAGCAGCAAGCAACCCGATTACTGAGCACTGAGCACTCTGAGTACTGAGCACCCACCACCCTGAGCACTGAGCACCCAGCACCCTGAGTACTGAGCACTGAGAACCCTGAGTACTGAGCACCGAGCACCCTGAGTACTGAGCACCCAGCACCCTGATCACTGAGCACGGAGCACCCCGAGGACTGAGCACCCAGCACCCTGAGCACTGAGCACCCAGCACCTTGAGTACTGAGCACCGAGCACCCCGAGCACTGAGCACCCAGCACCCTGAGTACTGAGCACCCTGCACCCTGAGCACTGAGCACGCAGCACACCGAGCACTGAGCACCCAGCATCCTGAGTACTGAGCACAGAGCACCCTGAGCACTGAGCACCCAGCACCCTGAGTACTGAGCACCCAGCACCCTGAGTACTGAGCAACCAGCACCCTGAGCACTGAGCACTGAGCACCCAGCACCCTGAGCACTGAGCACTGAGCACCCAGCACCACAGCCCTGAGCACCCAGCACCCCGAGCACTGAGCACCCAGCACCCTGAGAAACAGAGCACCCAGCACCCTGAGCACTGAGGACCCAGCACCCTGAGTACTGAGCACCCAGCACCCTGAGTACTGAGCACTCAGCACCCTGAGTACTGAGCACCGAGCACCCCGAGCACTGAGCACCCATCACCCTGAGCACAGAGCACCCGGAGGACTGAGCACCCAGCACCATGAGCACTTTGCACCGATCACCCTGAGCACTAAGCACCCAGCACCCCGAGCACTGAGCACCCAGCACCCTGAGTACTGAGCACCCAGCACCCTGAGTACTGAGCACCCAGCCTCCTGAGCACTGAGTACTGAGCAGCCCAAGCACTGAGCACCCAGCACCCTGAGCACTGAGCAAGCAGCACCCCTTGCACTGAGCACCCAGCACCCGGAGTACTGAGCACGCAGCACCCTGAGTACTGAGCACCCAGCACCCCGAGCACTGAGCACCCAGCACCCTGAGCACTGAGCACCCAGGACCCTGAGTACTGAGCACCCAGCACCCCGAGCACTGAGCACCCAGCACCCTGAGTACTGAGCACCGAGCACCCTGAGCACTGAGCACCAAGCACCCTGAGCACTGAGAACCCAGCACCCTGAGTACTGAGCACGGAGCACCCCGAGCACTGAGCACCCAGCACCCTGAGTACTGAGCACCGAGCACCCCGAGCACTGAGCACCCAGCATCCTGAGTACTGAGCACGGAGCACCCTGAGTACTGTGCACCCAGCACCCCGAGCACTTAGCACCCAGCACCCTGAGTACTGAGCATCCAGCACTCTGAGCACTGAGCATCCAGCACCCTGAGCACTGAGCACCCAGCACTCTGAGTACTGAGAACCGAACACCCCGAGCACTGAGCACCCAGCACCTTGAGCACTGAGCACCCTGAGTACTGAGCACCGAGCACCCTGAGCACTGAGCACCCAGCACCCCGAGTACTGAGCACCGAGCACCCCGAGAACTGAGCACCCAGCACCCCGAGCACTGAGCACTGTGCACCCTGAGCACTGAGCACCCAGCACCCCGAGTACTGAGCACTGACCACCCTAAGAACTGAGCACCCAGCACCCCGAGTACTGAGAACCGAGCACCCCGAGCACTGAGCACCCAGCACCTTGAGCACTGAGCACCCTGAGTACTGAGCACCCAGCACCCTGAGCACTGAGCACCCAGCACCCCGAGTACTGAGCACCGAGCACCCCGAGAACTGAGCACCCAGCACCCCGAGCACTGAGCACTGTGCACCCTGAGCACTGAGCACCCAGCAACCCGAGTACTGAGCACTGACCACCCTAAGTACTGAGCACCCAGCACCCCGAGTACTGAGCACTGAGCACCATGAGTACTGAGCACCCAGCACCCTGAGCACTGAGCACTGAGGACCCTGAGTACTGAGCACCGAGCACCCCGAGCACTGAGCACCCAGCACCCTGAGTACTGAGCACCGAGCTCCCCGAGCACTGAGCACCCTGAGTACTGAGCACCCAGCACCCTTAGTACTGAGCACCCAGCACCCCGAGAATGAGCACCCTGAGCACTGAGCACCCAGCACCCTGAGTACTGAGTACCCAGCACCCTAAGCACTGACGACCCAGCACCCTGAACATTGAGCACCCAGCACCCTGAGTACTGAGCACCCAGCACCCTGAGTACTGAACACCCAACACCCTTAGCACTGAGCACTGAGGACCCAGCACCCTGAGCACTGAGCACTGAGCACCCAGCCCCCTGAGCACTGAGTACCCAGCACCCCGAGCACTGAGTACCCAGCACCCTGAGCCCCCAGCACCCTGAGCACTGAGCACCCTGAGCACTGAGCACTGAGCACCCAGCACCCTGAGTACTGAGCAGCCAACACTCTGAGCAAAGAGCACCCAGCACGCTGAGTACTGAGCACTGAGCACCCAGCACCCTGAGCACTGAGCACTGAGCACCCAGCACCCCGAGTACTGAGCACCCAGCACCCTGAGCCCTGAGCACCCTGAGCACTGAGCACCCTGAGCACTGAGCACTGAGCACCCAGCACCCTGAGTACTGAGCACCCAACACTCTGAGCACTGAGCACCCAGCACGCAGAGTACTGAGCACTGAGCACACAGCACCCTGAGTACTGAGCACCCAGCACCCCGAGCACTGAGCACCCAGCACGCAGAGTACTGAGCACTGAGCACACAGCACCCTGAGTACTGAGCACCCAGCACCCCGAGCACTGAGCACCCAGCGTCCCGAGCACTGAGCACCCAGCACCCCGAGCACTGAGCACTGAGCACACTGAGCACTGAGCACCCAGCACCCCGAGTACTGAGCACTGACCACCCTGAGTACTGAGCACCCAGCACCCCGAGGACTGAGCACTGAGCACCCTGAGTACTGAGCACCCAGCACCCTGAGCACTGAGCACCCTGAGGACTGAGCACCTAGCACCCTGAGTACTGATCACCCAGCACCCTGAGTACTGAGCACCGATCACCCTGAGCACTGAGCACCCAGCACCCCGAGCACTGAGCACCCAGCACCCTGAGCACTGAGCACCCAGCACCCTGAGCACTGAGCACCCAGCACCCTGAGCACGGAGCACAAAGCACCCTGAGTACTGAGCACTCAGCACCCTGAGCACTGAGCACCCAGCACCCTGAGCACTGAGCACCCAGCACCCTGAGCACGGAGCACAAAGCACCCTGAGTACTGAGCACCCAACACCCAGAGTACTGAGCACCCAGCACCCTGAGCACTGAGCACCCAGCACCCTGAGTACTGAGCACCCAGCACCCTGAGTACTGAACACCCAGCACCCTGAGCACTGAGCACTGAGCACCCTGAGCACTGAGTACTGGGCAATGAGCACCCTGAGCACTGAGCACCCAGCACCCCGAGTACTGAGCACCCAGCACCCCGAGCACTGATCACCCAGCGCCCCGAGCACTGAGCACCCAGCACCTCGAGCACTGAGCACTGAGCACCCTGAGCACTGAGCACCCAGCACCCCGAGTACTGAGCACTGAGCACCCTGAGTACTGAGCAGCAAGCAACCCGATTACTGAGCACTGAGCACTCTGAGTACTGAGCACCCACCACCCTGAGCACTGAGCACCCAGCACCCTGAGTACTGAGCACTGAGAACCCTGAGTACTGAGCACCGAGCACCCTGAGTACTGAGCACCCAGCACCCTGATCACTGAGCACGGAGCACCCCGAGGACTGAGCACCCAGCACCCTGAGCACTGAGCACCCAGCACCTTGAGTACTGAGCACCGAGCACCCCGAGCACTGAGCACCCAGCACCCTGAGTACTGAGCACCCTGCACCCTGAGCACTGAGCACGCAGCACACCGAGCACTGAGCACCCAGCATCCTGAGTACTGAGCACAGAGCACCCTGAGCACTGAGCACCCAGCACCCTGAGTACTGAGCACCCAGCACCCTGAGTACTGAGCAACCAGCACCCTGAGCACTGAGCACTGAGCACCCAGCACCCTGAGCACTGAGCACTGAGCACCCAGCACCACAGCCCTGAGCACCCAGCACCCCGAGCACTGAGCACCCAGCACCCTGAGAAACAGAGCACCCAGCACCCTGAGCACTGAGGACCCAGCACCCTGAGTACTGAGCACCCAGCACCCTGAGTACTGAGCACTCAGCACCCTGAGTACTGAGCACCGAGCACCCCGAGCACTGAGCACCCAGCACCCTGAGCACAGAGCACCCGGAGGACTGAGCACCCAGCACCATGAGCACTTTGCACCGATCACCCTGAGCACTAAGCACCCAGCACCCCGAGCACTGAGCACCCAGCACCCTGAGTACTGAGCACCCAGCACCCCGAGTACTGAGCACCCAGCACCCTGAGTACTGAGCACCCAGCACCCCGAGCACTGAGCACCCAGCACCCTGAGTACTGAGCACCCTGATTACTGAGCACTGAGCCCCGAGCATCCTGAGTACTGAGCACACTGAGGACTGAGCACCCAGCACCCTGAGCACTGAGCACCCAGCACCCTGAGTACTGAGCACTGATCACCCTGAGCACTGAGCACCCAGCACCCCGAGCACTGAGCACCCAGCACCCTGAGCACTGAGCACCCAGCACCCCGAGCACTGAGCACCCAGCACACCGAGCACTGAGCACTGAGCACCCTGAGCACTGAGCACCCAGCACCCCGAGTACTGAGCACTGAGCACCCTGAGTACTGAGCACCCAGCACCCCGAGTACTGAGCACTGAGCACCCTGAGTACTGAGCACCCAGCACCCTGAGCACTGAGCACTGAGAACCCTGAGTACTGAGCACCGAGCACCCAGAGAACTGAGCACCCAGCACCCCGAGCACTGAGCACCCTGAGCTCTTAGCACCCTGAGTACTGAGCACCCAGCACCCTGAGTACTGAGCACCCAGCAACCTGAGCACTGAGCACCCAGCACCCCGAGCACTGAGCACCCAGCACCCTGAGTACTGAGCACTGAGCACCCAGCACCCCGAGCACTGAGCACTCAGCACGCTGTGTACTGAGCACTGAGTACCCAGTACCCCGTGCACTGAGACCCAGCACCCTGAGCACTGAGCACCCAGCACCCCGAGTACTGAGCACCCAGCAGCCCGAGCACTGTGCACCCAGCACCCCGAGCACTGAACACCCAGCACCCTGAGTACTGAGCACCCAGCACCCCGAGCACTGAGCACCCAGCACCCCGAGCTCTGAGCACCCAGCACCCCGAGCACTGAGCAACGAGAACCCACGAGCACTGTTTACCCAGCACCCTGAGAACTGAGCACCCAGCACCCTGAGTACTGAGCACCCAGCATCCTGAGCACTGAGTACTGAGCAGCCCAAGCACTGAGCACCCAGCACCCTGAGCACTGAGCACGCAGCACCCCTTGCACTGAGCACCCAGCACCCGGAGTACTGAGCACGCAGCACCCTGAGTACTGAGCACCCAGCACCCCGAGCACTGAGCACCCAGCACCCTGAGCACTGAGCACCCAGGACCCTGAGTACTGAGCACCCAGCACCCCGAGCACTGAGCACCCAGCACCCTGAGTACTGAGCACCGAGCACCCTGAGCACTGAGCACCAAGCACCCTGAGCACTGAGAACCCAGCACCCTGAGTACTGAGCACGGAGCACCCCGAGCACTGAGCACCCAGCACCCTGAGTACTGAGCACCCAGCACCCTGAGTACTGAGCAACCAGCACCCTGAGCACTGAGCACTGAGCACCCAGCACCCTGAGCACTGAGCACTGAGCACCCAGCACCACAGCCCTGAGCACCCAGCACCCCGAGCACTGAGCACCCAGCACCCTGAGAAACAGAGCACCCAGCACCCTGAGCACTGAGGACCCAGCACCCTGAGTACTGAGCACCCAGCACCCTGAGTACTGAGCACCCAGCACCCTGAGTACTGAGCATCCAGCACTCTGAGCACTGAGCATCCAGCACCCTGAGCACTGAGCACCCAGCATTCTGAGTACTGAGAACCGAACACCCCGAGCACTGAGCACCCAGCACCTTGAGCACTGAGCACCCTGAGTACTGAGCACCCAGCACCCTGAGCACTGAGCACCCAGCACCCCGAGTACTGAGCAGCGAGCTCCCCGAGAACTGAGCACCCAGCACCCCGAGCACTGAGCACTGTGCACCCTGAGCACTGAGCACCCAGCACCCCGAGTACTGAGCACTGACCACCCTAAGAACTGAGCACCCAGCACCCCGAGTACTGAGAACCGAGCACCCCGAGCACTGAGCACCCAGCACCTTGAGCACTGAGCACCCTGAGTACTGAGCACCCAGCACCATGAGCACTGAGCACCCAGCACCCCGAGTACTGAGCACCGAGCACCCCGAGAACTGAGCACCCAGCACCCCGAGCACTGAGCACTGTGCACCCTGAGCACTGAGCACCCAGCAACCTGAGTACTGAGCACTGACCACCCTAAGTACTGAGCACCCAGCACCCCGAGTACTGAGCACTGAGCACCATGAGTACTGAGCACCCAGCACCCTGAGCACTGAGCACTGAGGACCCTGAGTACTGAGCACCGAGCACCCTGAGCACTGAGCACCCAGCACCCTGAGTACTGAGCACCGAGCTCCCCGAGCACTGAGCACCCTGAGTACTGAGCACCCAGCACCCTTAGTACTGAGCACCCAGCACCCCGAGAATGAGCACCCTGAGCACTGAGCACCCAGCACCCTGAGTACTGAGTACCCAGCACCCTAAGCACTGACGACCCAGCACCCTGAACATTGAGCACCCAGCACCCTGAGTACTGAGCACCCAGCACCCTGAGTACTGAACACCCAGCACCCTTAGCACTGAGCACTGAGGACCCAGCACCCTGAGCACTGAGCACTGAGCACCCAGCCCCCTGAGCACTGAGTACCCAGCACCCCGAGCACTGAGTACCCAGCACCCTGAGCCCCCAGCACCCTGAGCACTGAGCACCCTGAGCACTGAGCACTGAGCACCCAGCACCCTGAGTACTGAGGAGCCAACACTCTGAGCAAAGAGCACCCAGCACGCTGAGTACTGAGCACTGAGCACCCAGCACCCTGAGCACTGAGCACTGAGCACCCAGCACCCCGAGTACTGAGCACCCAGCACCCTGAGCCCTGAGCACCCTGAGCACTGAGCACCCTGAGCACTGAGCACTGAGCACCCAGCACCCTGAGTACTGAGCACCCAACACTCTGAGCACTGAGCACCCAGCACGCAGAGTACTGAGCACTGAGCACACAGCACCCTGAGTACTGAGCACCCAGCACCCCGAGCACTGAGCACCCAGCACGCAGAGTACTGAGCACTGAGCACACAGCACCCTGAGTACTGAGCACCCAGCACCCCGAGCACTGAGCACCCAGCGCCCCGAGCACTGAGCACCCAGCACCCCGAGCACTGAGCACTGAGCACACTGAGCACTGAGCACCCAGCACCCCGAGTACTGAGCACTGACCACCCTGAGTACTGAGCACCCAGCACCCCGAGGACTGAGCACTGAGCACCCTGAGTACTGAGCACCCAGCACCCTGAGCACTGAGCACCCTGAGGACTGAGCACCTAGCACCCTGAGTACTGATCACCCAGCACCCTGAGTACTGAGCACCGATCACCCTGAGCACTGAGCACCCAGCACCCCGAGCACTGAGCACCCAGCACCCTGAGCACTGAGCACCCAGCACCCTGAGCACTGAGCACCCAGCACCCTGAGCACGGAGCACAAAGCACCCTGAGTACTGAGCACTCAGCACCCTGAGCACTGAGCACCCAGCACCCTCAGCACTGAGCACCCAGCACCCTGAGCACGGAGCACAAAGCACCCTGAGTACTGAGCACCCAACACCCAGAGTACTGAGCACCCAGCACCCTGAGCACTGAGCACCCAGCACCCTGAGTACTGAGCACCCAGCACCCTGAGTACTGAACACCCAGCACCCTGAGCACTGAGCACTGAGGACCCTGAGCACTGAGTACTGGGCAATGAGCACCCTGAGCACTGAGCACCCAGCACCCCGAGTACTGAGCACCCAGCACCCCGAGCACTGATCACCCAGCGCCCCGAGCACTGAGCACCCAGCACCTCGAGCACTGAGCACTGAGCACCCTGAGCACTGAGCACCCAGCACCCCGAGTACTGAGCACTGAGCACCCTGAGTACTGAGCAGCAAGCAACCCGATTACTGAGCACTGAGCACTCTGAGTACTGAGCACCCACCACCCTGAGCACTGAGCACCCAGCACCCTGAGTACTGAGCACTGAGAACCCTGAGTACTGAGCACCGAGCACCCTGAGTACTGAGCACCCAGCACCCTGATCACTGAGTACGGAGCACCCCGAGGACTGAGCACCCAGCACCCTGAGCACTGAGCACCCAGCACCTTGAGTACTGAGCACCGAGCACCCCGAGCACTGAGCACCCAGCACCCTGAGTACTGAGCACCCTGCACCCTGAGCACTGAGCACGCAGCACACCGAGCACTGAGCACCCAGCATCCTGAGTACTGAGCACAGAGCACCCTGAGCACTGAGCACCCAGCACCCTGAGTACTGAGCACCCAGCACCCTGAGTACTGAGCAACCAGCACCCTGAGCACTGAGCACTGAGCACCCAGCACCCTGAGCACTGAGCACTGAGCACCCAGCACCACAGCCCTGAGCACCCAGCACCCCGAGCACTGAGCACCCAGCACCCTGAGAAACAGAGCACCCAGCACCCTGAGCACTGAGGACCCAGCACCCTGAGTACTGAGCACCCAGCACCCTGAGTACTGAGCACTCAGCACCCTGAGTACTGAGCACCGAGCACCCCGAGCACTGAGCACCCAGCACCCTGAGCACAGAGCACCCGGAGGACTGAGCACCCAGCACCATGAGCACTTTGCACCGATCACCCTGAGCACTAAGCACCCAGCACCCCGAGCACTGAGCACCCAGCACCCTGAGTACTGAGAACCCAGCACCCCGAGTACTGAGCACCCAGCACCCTGAGTACTGAGCACCCAGCACCCCGAGCACTGAGCACCCAGCACCCTGAGTACTGAGCACCCTGATTACTGAGCACTGAGCACCGAGCATCCTGAGTACTGAGCACACTGAGGACTGAGCACCCAGCACCCTGAGCACTGAGCACCCAGCACCCTGAGTACTGAGCACTGATCACCCTGAGCACTGAGCACCCAGCACCCCGAGCACTGAGCACCCAGCACCCTGAGCACTGAGCACCCAGCACCCCGAGCACTGAGCACCCAGCACACCGAGCACTGAGCACTGAGCACCCTGAGCACTGAGCACCCAGCACCCCGAGTACTGAGCACTGAGCACCCTGAGTACTGAGCACCCAGCACCCCGAGTACTGAGCACTGAGCACCCTGAGTACTGAGCACCCAGCACCCTGAGCACTGAGCACTGAGAACCCTGAGTACTGAGCACCGAGTACCCAGAGAACTGAGCACCCAGCACCCCGAGCACTGAGCACCCTGAGCTCTTAGCACCCTGAGTACTGAGCACCCAGCACCCTGAGTACTGAGCACCCAGCAACCTGAGCACTGAGCACCCAGCACCCCGAGCACTGAGCACCCAGCACCCTGAGTACTGGGCACTGAGCACCCAGCACCCCGAGCACTGAGCACTCAGCACGCTGTGTACTGAGCACTGAGTACCCAGTACCCCGTGCACTGAGACCCAGCACCCTGAGCACTGAGCACCCAGCACCCCGAGTACTGAGCCCCCAGCAGCCCGAGCACTGTGCACCCAGCACCCCGAGCACTGAACACCCAGCACCCTGAGTACTGAGCACCCAGCACCCCGAGCACTGAGCACCCAGCACCCCGAGCTCTGAGCACCCAGCACCCCGAGCACTGAGCAACGAGAACCCACGAGCACTGTGCACCCAGCACCCTGAGAACTGAGCACCCAGCACCCTGAGTACTGAGCACCCAGCATCCTGAGCACTGAGTACTGAGCAGCCCAAGCACTGAGCACCCAGCACCCTGAGCACTGAGCACGCAGCACCCCTTGCACTGAGCACCCAGCACCCGGAGTACTGAGCACGCAGCACCCTGAGTACTGAGCACCCAGCACCCCGAGCACTGAGCACCCAGCACCCTGAGCACTGAGCACCCAGGACCCTGAGTACTGAGCACCCAGCACCCCGAGCACTGAGCACCCAGCACCCTGAGTACTGAGCACCGAGCACCCTGAGCACTGAGCACCAAGCACCCTGAGCACTGAGAACCCAGCACCCTGAGTACTGAGCACGGAGCACCCCGAGCACTGAGCACCCAGCACCCTGAGTACTGAGCACCGAGCACCCCGAGCACTTAGCACCCAGCACCCTGAGTACTGAGCATCCAGCACTCTGAGCACTGAGCATCCAGCACCCTGAGCACTGAGCACCCAGCATTCTGAGTACTGAGAACCGAACACCCCGAGCACTGAGCACCCAGCACCTTGAGCACTGAGCACCCTGAGTACTGAGCACCCAGCACCCTGAGCACTGAGCACCCAGCACCCCGAGTACTGAGCACCGAGCACCCCGAGAACTGAGCACCCAGCACCCCGAGCACTGAGCACTGTGCACCCTGAGCACTGAGCACCCAGCACCCCGAGTACTGAGCACTGACCACCCTAAGAACTGAGCACCCAGCACCCCGAGTACTGAGAACCGAGCACCCCGAGCACTGAGCACCCAGCACCTTGAGCACTGAGCACCCTGAGTACTGAGCACCCAGCACCCTGAGCACTGAGCACCCAGCACCCCGAGTACTGAGCACCGAGCACCCCGAGAACTGAGCACCCAGCACCCCGAGCACTGAGCACTGTGCACCCTGAGCACTGAGCACCCAGCAACCCGAGTACTGAGCACTGACCACCCTAAGTACTGAGCACCCAGCACCCCGAGTACTGAGCACTGAGCACCATGAGTACTGAGCACCCAGCACCCTGAGCACTGAGCACTGAGGACCCTGAGTACTGAGCACCGAGCACCCCGAGTACTGAGCACCCAGCACCCTGAGTACTGAGCACCGAGCTCCCCGAGCACTGAGCACCCTGAGTACTGAGCACCCAGCACCCTTAGTACTGAGCACCCAGCACCCCGAGAATGAGCACCCTGAGCACTGAGCACCCAGCACCCTGAGTACTGAGTACCCAGCACCCTAAGCACTGACGACCCAGCACCCTGAACATTGAGCACCCAGCACCCTGAGTACTGAGCACCCAGCACCCTGAGTACTGAACACCCAGCACCCTTAGCACTGAGCACTGAGGACCCAGCACCCTGAGCACTGAGCACTGAGCACCCAGCCCCCTGAGCACTGAGTACCCAGCACCCCGAGCACTGAGTACCCAGCACCCTGAGCCCCCAGCACCCTGAGCACTGAGCACCCTGAGCACTGAGCACTGAGCACCCAGCACCCTGAGTACTGAGCAGCCAACACTCTGAGCAAAGAGCACCCAGCACGCTGAGTACTGAGGACTGAGCACCCAGCACCCTGAGCACTGAGCACTGAGCACCCAGCACCCCGAGTACTGAGCACCCAGCACCCTGAGCCCTGAGCACCCTGAGCACTGAGCACCCTGAGCACTGAGCACTGAGCACCCAGCACCCTGAGTACTGAGCACCCAACACTCTGAGCACTGAGCACCCAGCACGCAGAGTACTGAGCACTGAGCACACAGCACCCTGAGTACTGAGCACCCAGCACCCCGAGCACTGAGCACCCAGCACGCAGAGTACTGAGCACTGAGCACACAGCACCCTGAGTACTGAGCACCCAGCACCCCGAGCACTGAGCACCCAGCGCCCCGAGCACTGAGCACCCAGCACCCCGAGCACTGAGCACTGAGCACACTGAGCACTGAGCACCCAGCACCCCGAGTACTGAGCACTGACCACCCTGAGTACTGAGCACCCAGCACCCCGAGGACTGAGCACTGAGCACCCTGAGTACTGAGCACCCAGCACCCTGAGCACTGAGCACCCTGAGGACTGAGCACCTAGCACCCTGAGTACTGATCACCCAGCACCCTGAGTACTGAGCACCGATCACCCTGAGCACTGAGCACCCAGCACCCCGAGCACTGAGCACCCAGCACCCTGAGCACTGAGCACCCAGCACCCTGAGCACTGATCACCCAGCACCCTGAGCACGGAGCACAAAGCACCCTGAGTACTGAGCACTCAGCACCCTGAGCACTGAGCACCCAGCACCCTGAGCACTGAGCACCCAGCACCCTGAGCACGGAGCACAAAGCACCCTGAGTACTGAGCACCCAACACCCAGAGTACTGAGCACCCAGCACCCTGAGCACTGAGCACCCAGCACCCTGAGTACTGAGCACCCAGCACCCTGAGTACTGAACACCCAGCACCCTGAGCACTGAGCACTGAGCACCCTGAGCACTGAGTACTGGGCAATGAGCACCCTGAGCACTGAGCACCCAGCACCCCGAGTACTGAGCACCCAGCACCCCGAGCACTGATCACCCAGCGCCCCGAGCACTGAGCACCCAGCACCCCGAGCACTGAGCACTGAGCACCCTGAGAACTGAGCACCCAGCACCCCGAGTACTGAGCACTGAGCACCCTGAGTACTGTGCAGCAAGCAACCCGATTACTGAGCACTGAGCACTCTGAGTACTGAGCACCCACCACCCTGAGCACTGAGCACCCAGCACCCTGAGTACTGAGCACTGAGAACCCTGAGTACTGAGCACCGAGCACCCTGAGTACTGAGCACCCAGCACCCTGATCACTGAGCACGGAGCACCCCGAGGACTGAGCACCCAGCACCCTGAGCACTGAGCACCCAGCACCTTGAGTACTGAGCACCGAGCACCCCGAGCACTGAGCACCCAGCACCCTGAGTACTGAGCACCCTGCACCCTGAGCACTGAGCACGCAGCACACCGAGCACTGAGCACCCAGCATCCTGAGTACTGAGCACAGAGCACCCTGAGCACTGAGCACCCAGCACCCTGAGTACTGAGCACCCAGCACCCTGAGTACTGAGCAACCAGCACCCTGAGCACTGAGCACTGAGCACCCAGCACCCTGAGCACTGAGCACTGAGCACCCAGCACCACAGCCCTGAGCACCCAGCACCCCGAGCACTGAGCACCCAGCACCCTGAGAAACAGAGCACCCAGCACCCTGAGCACTGAGGACCCAGCACCCTGAGTACTGAGCACCCAGCACCCTGAGTACTGAGCACTCAGCACCCTGAGTACTGAGCACCGAGCACCCCGAGCACTGAGCACCCAGCACCCTGAGCACAGAGCACCCGGAGGACTGAGCACCCAGCACCATGAGCACTTTGCACCGATCACCCTGAGCACTAAGCACCCAGCACCCCGAGCACTGAGCACCCAGCACCCTGAGTACTGAGAACCCAGCACCCCGAGTACTGAGCACCCAGCACCCTGAGTACTGAGCACCCAGCACCCCGAGCACTGAGCACCCAGCACCCTGAGTACTGAGCACCCTGATTACTGAGCACTGAGCACCGAGCATCCTGAGTACTGAGCACACTGAGGACTGAGCACCCAGCACCCTGAGCACTGAGCACCCAGCACCCTGAGTACTGAGCACTGATCACCCTGAGCGCTGAGCACCCAGCACCCCGAGCACTGAGCACCCAGCACCCTGAGCACTGAGCACTGAGCACCCAGCACCCCGAGTGCTGAGCACCCAGCACCCAGAGCACTGAGCACCCTGAGCACTGAGCACCCTGAGCACTGAGCACTGAGCACCCAGCACCCAGAGTACTGAGCACCCAACACTCTGAGCACTGAGCACCCAGCACGCAGAGTACTGAGCACTGAGCACACAGCACCCTGAGTACTGAGCACCCAGCACCCTGAGTACTGAGCACTGAGTACCCAGTACCCCGTGCACTGAGACCCAGCACCCTGAGCACTGAGCTCCCAGCACCCCGAGTACTGAGCACCCAGCAGCCCGAGCACTGTGCACCCAGCACCCCGAGCACTGAGCACCCAGCACCCTGAGTACTGAGCACCCAGCACCCCGAGCACTGAGCACCCAGCACCCCGAGCTCTGAGCACCCAGCACCCCGAGCACTGAGAAACGAGAACCCCGAGCACTGTGCACCCAGCACCCTGAGAACTGAGCACCCAGCACCCTGAGCACTGAGCACCCAGCACCCCTTGCACTGAGCACCCAGCACCCGGAGTACTGAGCACGCAGCACCCTGAGTACTGAGCACCCAGCACCCCGAGCACTGAGCACCCAGCACCCTGAGCACTGAGCACCCAGGACCCTGAGTACTGAGCACCCAGCACCCCGAGCACTGAGCACCCAGCACCCTGAGTACTGAGCACCGAGCACCCCGAGCACTGAGCACCAAGCACCCCGAGCACTGAGAACCCAGCACCCTGCGTACTGAGCACGGAGCACCCCGAGCACTGAGCACCCAGCACCCTGAGTACTGAGCACGGAGCACCCCGAGCACTGAGCACCCAGCACCCTGAGTACTGAGCACGGAGCACCCTGAGTACTGTGCACCCAGCACCCCGAGCACTTAGCACCCAGCACCCTTAGTACTGAGCACCCAGCACCCTGAGTACTGAGCACCCAGCACCCTGAGTACTGAGCACCCAGCACCCTGAGTACTGAGCACCCAGCACCCTGAGCACTGAGCACCCAGCAACCTACGTACTGAGCACCCAGCACTCTGAGCACTGAGCACCCAGCACCCCGAGCACTGAGCACCCAGCACCCCGAGCACTGAGCACTGAGCACCCTGAGCACTGAGCACCCAGCACCCCGAGCACTGAGCACTGAGCACCCTGAGCACTGAGCACCCAGCACCCCGAGTACTGAGCACTGAGCACCCTGAGTACTGAGCACCCAGCACCCCGAGTACTGAGCACTGAGCACCCTGAGTACTGAGCACCCAGCACCCTGAGCACTGAGCACTGAGAACCCTGAGTACTGAGCACCGACCACCCAGAGAACTGAGCACCCAGCACCCCGAGCACTGAACACCCTGAGCTCTTAGCACCCTGAGTACTGAGCACCCAGCACCCTGAGTACTGAGCACCCAGCACCCTGAGCACTGAGCACCCAGCACCCCGAGCACTGAGCACCCAGCACCCTGAGTACTGAGCACTGAGCACCCAGCACCCCGAGCACTGAGCACTCAGTACCCTGTGTACTGAGCACTGAGTACCCAGTACCCCGTGCACTGAGACCCAGCACCCTGAGCACTGAGCACCCAGCACAACGAATACTGAGCACCCAGCACCCTGAGTACTGAACACCCAGCACCCAGAGCACTGAGCACTGAGTACCCAGCACCCTGAGCACTGAGCACTGAGCAACCAGCACCCTGAGCACTGAGCACCCAGCACCCTGAGCACTGAGAACCCTGAGCACTGAGCAATGAGCACCCAGCACCCTGAGTACTGAGCACCCAACACTCTGAGCACTGAGCACCCTGCACGCTGAGTACTGAGCACCCAGCACCCCGAGCACTGAGCACCCAGCACCCTGTGTACTGAGCACCGAGCACCCCGAGCACTGAGCACCCAGCACCCTGAGTACTGAGCACCCAGCACCCCGAGAATGAGCACCCAGCACCCCGAGCACTGAGCACCCAGCACCCTGAGCACTGAGCACCCAGCACCCTGAGCACTGAGCACCCAGCACCCTGAGCACTGAGCACCCAGCACCCTGAGCACGGAGCACAAAGCACCCTGAGTACTGAGCAACCAACACCCAGAGTACTGAGCACCCAGCACCCTGAGCACTGAGCACCCAGCACCCTGAGTACTGAGCACCCAGCACCCTGAGTACTGAACACCCAGCACCCTGAGCACTGAGCACTGAGGACCCTGAGCACTGAGTACTGGGCAATGAGCACCCTGAGCACTGAGCACCCAGCACCCCGAGTACTGAGCACCCAGCACCCCGAGCACTGATCACCCAGCGCCCCGAGCACTGAGCACCCACCACCTCGAGCACTGAGCACTGAGCACCCTGAGCACTGAGCACCCAGCACCCCGAGTACTGAGCACTGAGCACCCTGAGTACTGAGCAGCAAGCAACCCGATTACTGAGCACTGAGCACTCTGAGTACTGAGCACCCACCACCCTGAGCACTGAGCACCCAGCACCCTGAGTACTGAGCACTGAGAACCCTGAGTACTGAGCACCGAGCACCCTGAGTACTGAGCACCCAGCACCCTGATCACTGAGCACGGAGCACCCCGAGGACTGAGCACCCAGCACCCTGAGCACTGAGCACCCAGCACCTTGAGTACTGAGCACCGAGCACCCCGAGCACTGAGCACCCAGCACCCTGAGTACTGAGCACCCTGCACCCTGAGCACTGAGCACGCAGCACACCGAGCACTGAGCACCCAGCATCCTGAGTACTGAGCACAGAGCACCCTGAGCACTGAGCACCCAGCACCCTGAGTACTGAGCACCCAGCACCCTGAGTACTGAGCAACCAGCACCCTGAGCACTGAGCACTGAGCACCCAGCACCCTGAGCACTGAGCACTGAGCACCCAGCACCACAGCCCTGAGCACCCAGCACCCCGAGCACTGAGCACCCAGCACCCTGAGAAACAGAGCACCCAGCACCCTGAGCACTGAGGACCCAGCACCCTGAGTACTGAGCACCCAGCACCCTGAGTACTGAGCACTCAGCACCCTGAGTACTGAGCACCGAGCACCCCGAGCACTGAGCACCCAGCACCCTGAGCACAGAGCACCCGGAGGACTGAGCACCCAGCACCATGAGCACTTTGCACCGATCACCCTGAGCACTAAGCACCCAGCACCCCGAGCACTGAGCACCCAGCACCCTGAGTACTGAGAACCCAGCACCCCGAGTACTGAGCACCCAGCACCCTGAGTACTGAGCACCCAGCACCCCGAGCACTGAGCACCCAGCACCCTGAGTACTGAGCACCCTGATTACTGAGCACTGAGCACCGAGCATCCTGAGTACTGAGCACACTGAGGACTGAGCACCCAGCACCCTGAGCACTGAGCACCCAGCACCCTGAGTACTGAGCACTGATCACCCTGAGCACTGAGCACCCAGCACCCCGAGCACTGAGCACCCAGCACCCTGAGCACTGAGCACCCAGCACCCCGAGCACTGAGCACCCAGCACACCGAGCACTGAGCACTGAGCACCCTGAGCACTGAGCACCCAGCACCCCGAGTACTGAGCACTGAGCACCCTGAGTACTGAGCACCCAGCACCCCGAGTACTGAGCACTGAGCACCCTGAGTACTGAGCACCCAGCACCCTGAGCACTGAGCACTGAGAACCCTGAGTACTGAGCACCGAGCACCCAGAGAACTGAGCACCCAGCACCCCGAGCACTGAGCACCCTGAGCTCTTAGCACCCTGAGTACTGAGCACCCAGCACCCTGAGTACTGAGCACCCAGCAACCTGAGCACTGAGCACCCAGCACCCCGAGCACTGAGCACCCAGCACCCTGAGTACTGAGCACTGAGCACCCAGCACCCCGAGCACTGAGCACTCAGCACGCTGTGTACTGAGCACTGAGTACCCAGTACCCCGTGCACTGAGACCCAGCACCCTGAGCACTGAGCACCCAGCACCCCGAGTACTGAGCCCCCAGCAGCCCGAGCACTGTGCACCCAGCACCCCGAGCACTGAACACCCAGCACCCTGAGTACTGAGCACCCAGCACCCCGAGCACTGAGCACCCAGCACCCCGAGCTCTGAGCACCCAGCACCCCGAGCACTGAGCAACGAGAACCCACGAGCACTGTGCACCCAGCACCCTGAGAACTGAGCACCCAGCACCCTGAGTACTGAGCACCCAGCATCCTGAGCACTGAGTACTGAGCAGCCCAAGCACTGAGCACCCAGCACCCTGAGCACTGAGCACGCAGCACCCCTTGCACTGAGCACCCAGCACCCGGAGTACTGAGCACGCAGCACCCTGAGTACTGAGCACCCAGCACCCCGAGCACTGAGCACCCAGCACCCTGAGCACTGAGCACCCAGGACCCTGAGTACTGAGCACCCAGCACCCCGAGCACTGAGCACCCAGCACCCTGAGTACTGAGCACCGAGCACCCTGAGCACTGAGCACCAAGCACCCTGAGCACTGAGAACCCAGCACCCTGAGTACTGAGCACGGAGCACCCCGAGCACTGAGCACCCAGCACCCTGAGTACTGAGCACCGAGCACCCCGAGCACTGAGCACCCAGCACCCTGAGTACTGAGCACGGAGCACCCTGAGTACTGTGCACCCAGCACCCCGAGCACTTAGCACCCAGCACCCTGAGTACTGAGCATCCAGCACTCTGAGCACTGAGCATCCAGCACCCTGAGCACTGAGCACCCAGCATTCTGAGTACTGAGAACCGAACACCCCGAGCACTGAGCACCCAGCACCTTGAGCACTGAGCACCCTGAGTACTGAGCACCCAGCACCCTGAGCACTGAGCACCCAGCACCCCGAGTACTGAGCACCGAGCACCCCGAGAACTGAGCACCCAGCACCCCGAGCACTGAGCACTGTGCACCCTGAGCACTGAGCACCCAGCACCCCGAGTACTGAGCACTGACCACCCTAAGAACTGAGCACCCAGCACCCCGAGTACTGAGAACCGAGCACCCCGAGCACTGAGCACCCAGCACCTTGAGCACTGAGCACCCTGAGTACTGAGCACCCAGCACCCTGAGCACTGAGCACCCAGCACCCCGAGTACTGAGCACCGAGCACCCCGAGAACTGAGCACCCAGCACCCCGAGCACTGAGCACTGTGCACCCTGAGCACTGAGCACCCAGCAACCCGAGTACTGAGCACTGACCACCCTAAGTACTGAGCACCCAGCACCCCGAGTACTGAGCACTGAGCACCATGAGTACTGAGCACCCAGCACCCTGAGCACTGAGCACTGAGGACCCTGAGTACTGAGCACCGAGCACCCCGAGCACTGAGCACCCAGCACCCTGAGTACTGAGCACCGAGCTCCCCGAGCACTGAGCACCCTGAGTACTGAGCACCCAGCACCCTTAGTACTGAGCACCCAGCACCCCGAGAATGAGCACCCTGAGCACTGAGCACCCAGCACCCTGAGTACTGAGTACCCAGCACCCTAAGCACTGACGACCCAGCACCCTGAACATTGAGCACCCAGCACCCTGAGTACTGAGCACCCAGCACCCTGAGTACTGAACACCCAGCACCCTTAGCACTGAGCACTGAGGACCCAGCACCCTGAGCACTGAGCACTGAGCACCCAGCCCCCTGAGCACTGAGTACCCAGCACCCCGAGCACTGAGTACCCAGCACCCTGAGCCCCCAGCACCCTGAGCATTGAGCACCCTGAGCACTGAGCACTGAGCACCCAGCACCCTGAGTACTGAGCAGCCAACACTCTGAGCAAAGAGCACCCAGCACGCTGAGTACTGAGGACTGAGCACCCAGCACCCTGAGCACTGAGCACTGAGCACCCAGCACCCTGAGTACTGAGCACCCAACACTCTGAGCACTGAGCACCCAGCACGCAGAGTACTGAGCACTGAGCACACAGCACCCTGAGTACTGAGCACCCAGCACCCCGAGCCCTGAGCACCCAGCACGCAGAGTACTGAGCACTGAGCACACAGCACCCTGAGTACTGAGCACCCAGCACCCCGAGCACTGAGCACCCAGCGCCCCGAGCACTGAGCACCCAGCACCCCGAGCACTGAGCACTGAGCACACTGAGCACTGAGCACCCAGCACCCCGAGTACTGAGCACTGACCACCCTGAGTACTGAGCACCCAGCACCCCGAGGACTGAGCACTGAGCACCCTGAGTACTGAGCACCCAGCACCCTGAGCACTGAGCACCCTGAGGACTGAGCACCTAGCACCCTGAGTACTGATCACCCAGCACCCTGAGTACTGAGCACCGATCACCCTGAGCACTGAGCACCCAGCACCCCGAGCACTGAGCACCCAGCACCCTGAGCACTGAGCACCCAGCACCCTGAGCACTGAGCACCCAGCACCCTGAGCACGGAGCACAAAGCACCCTGAGTACTGAGCACTCAGCACCCTGAGCACTGAGCACCCAGCACCCTGAGCACTGAGCACCCAGCACCCTGAGCACGGAGCACAAAGCACCCTGAGTACTGAGCACCCAAAACCCAGAGTACTGAGCACCCAGCACCCTGAGCACTGAGCACCCAGCACCCTGAGTACTGAGCACCCAGCACCCTGAGTACTGAACACCCAGCACCCTGAGCACTGAGCACTGAGCACCCTGAGCACTGAGTACTGGGCAATGAGCACCCTGAGCACTGAGCACCCAGCACCCCGAGTACTGAGCACCCAGCACCCCGAGCACTGATCACCCAGCGCCCCGAGCACTGAGCACCCAGCACCCCGAGCACTGAGCACTGAGCACCCTGAGAACTGAGCACCCAGCACCCCGAGTACTGAGCACTGAGCACCCTGAGTACTGAGCAGCAAGCAACCCGATTACTGAGCACTGAGCACTCTGAGTACTGAGCACCCACCACCCTGAGCACTGAGCACCCAGCACCCTGAGTACTGAGCACTGAGAACCCTGAGTACTGAGCACCGAGCACCCTGAGTACTGAGCACCCAGCACCCTGATCACTGAGCACGGAGCACCCCGAGGACTGAGCACCCAGCACCCTGAGCACTGAGCACCCAGCACCTTGAGTACTGAGCACCGAGCACCCCGAGCACTGAGCACCCAGCACCCTGAGTACTGAGCACCCTGCACCCTGAGCACTGAGCACGCAGCACACCGAGCACTGAGCACCCAGCATCCTGAGTACTGAGCACAGAGCACCCTGAGCACTGAGCACCCAGCACCCTGAGTACTGAGCACCCAGCACCCTGAGTACTGAGCAACCAGCACCCTGAGCACTGAGCACTGAGCACCCAGCACCCTGAGCACTGAGCACTGAGCACCCAGCACCACAGCCCTGAGCACCCAGCACCCCGAGCACTGAGCACCCAGCACCCTGAGAAACAGAGCACCCAGCACCCTGAGCACTGAGGACCCAGCACCCTGAGTACTGAGCACCCAGCACCCTGAGTACTGAGCACTCAGCACCCTGAGTACTGAGCACCGAGCACCCCGAGCACTGAGCACCCAGCACCCTGAGCACAGAGCACCCGGAGGACTGAGCACCCAGCACCATGAGCACTTTGCACCGATCACCCTGAGCACTAAGCACCCAGCACCCCGAGCACTGAGCACCCAGCACCCTGAGTACTGAGAACCCAGCACCCCGAGTACTGAGCACCCAGCACCCTGAGTACTGAGCACCCAGCACCCCGAGCACTGAGCACCCAGCACCCTGAGTACTGAGCACCCTGATTACTGAGCACTGAGCACCGAGCATCCTGAGTACTGAGCACACTGAGGACTGAGCACCCAGCACCCTGAGCACTGAGCACCCAGCACCCTGAGTACTGAGCACTGATCACCCTGAGCGCTGAGCACCCAGCACCCCGAGCACTGAGCACCCAGCACCCTGAGCACTGAGCACTGAGCACCCAGCACCCCGAGTGCTGAGCACCCAGCACCCAGAGCACTGAGCACCCTGAGCACTGAGCACCCTGAGCACTGAGCACTGAGCACCCAGCACCCAGAGTACTGAGCACCCAACACTCTGAGCACTGAGCACCCAGCACGCAGAGTACTGAGCACTGAGCACACAGCACCCTGAGTACTGAGCACCCAGCACCCCGAGCACTGAGCACCCAGCGCCCCGAGCACTGAGCACCCAGCACCCCGAGCACTGAGCACCCAGCACCCCGAGGACTGAGCACTGAGCACCCTGAGTACTGAGCACCCAGCACCCTGAGCACTGAGCACCCTGAGTACTGAACACTGAGCACCCAGCACCCCGAGCACTGAGCACTCAGCACCCTGTGTACTGAGCACTGAGTACCCAGTACCCCGTGCACTGAGACCCAGCACCCTGAGCACTGAGCTCCCAGCACCCCGAGTACTGAGCACCCAGCAGCCCGAGCACTGTGCACCCAGCACCCCGAGCACTGAGCACCCAGCACCCTGAGTACTGAGCACCCAGCACCCCGAGCACTGAGCACCCAGCACCCCGAGCTCTGAGCACCCAGCACCCCGAGCACTGAGAAACGAGAACCCCGAGCACTGTGCACCCAGCACCCTGAGAACTGAGCACCCAGCACCCTGAGCACTGAGCACCCAGCACCCCTTGCACTGAGCACCCAGCACCCGGAGTACTGAGCACGCAGCACCCTGAGTACTGAGCACCCAGCACCCCGAGCACTGAGCACCCAGCACCCTGAGCACTGAGCACCCAGGACCCTGAGTACTGAGCACCCAGCACCCCGAGCACTGAGCACCCAGCACCCTGAGTACTGAGCACCGAGCACCCCGAGCACTGAGCACCAAGCACCCCGAGCACTGAGAACCCAGCACCCTGCGTACTGAGCACGGAGCACCCCGAGCACTGAGCACCCAGCACCCTGAGTACTGAGCACCGAGCACCCCGAGCACTGAGCACCCAGCACCCTGAGTACTGAGCACGGAGCACCCTGAGTACTGTGCACCCAGCACCCCGAGCACTTAGCACCCAGCACCCTTAGTACTGAGCACCCAGCACCCTGAGTACTGAGCACCCAGCACCCTGAGTACTGAGCACCCAGCACCCTGAGTACTGAGCACCCAGCACCCTGAGCACTGAGCACCCAGCAACCTACGTACTGAGCACCCAGCACTCTGAGCACTGAGCACCCAGCACCCCGAGCACTGAGCACCCAGCACCCCGAGCACTGAGCACTGAGCACCCTGAGCACTGAGCACCCAGCACCCCGAGTACTGAGCACTGAGCACCCTGAGTACTGAGCACCCAGCACCCCGAGTACTGAGCACTGAGCACCCTGAGTACTGAGCACCCAGCACCCTGAGCACTGAGCACTGAGAACCCTGAGTACTGAGCACCGACCACCCAGAGAACTGAGCACCCAGCACCCCGAGCACTGAACACCCTGAGCTCTTAGCACCCTGAGTACTGAGCACCCAGCACCCTGAGTACTGAGCACCCAGCACCCTGAGCACTGAGCACCCAGCACCCCGAGCACTGAGCACCCAGCACCCTGAGTACTGAGCACTGAGCACCCAGCACCCCGAGCACTGAGCACTCAGTACCCTGTGTACTGAGCACTGAGTACCCAGTACCCCGTGCACTGAGACCCAGCACCCTGAGCACTGAGCACCCAGCACAACGAATACTGAGCACCCAGCACCCTGAGTACTGAACACCCAGCACCCAGAGCACTGAGCACTGAGCACCCAGCACCCTGAGCACTGAGCACTGAGCAACCTGCACCCTGAGCACTGAGCACCCAGCACCCTGAGCACTGAGAACCCTGAGCACTGAGCAATGAGCACCCAGCACCCTGAGTACTGAGCACCCAACACTCTGAGCACTGAGCACCCTGCACTCTGAGTACTGAGCACCCAGCACCCCGAGCACTGAGCACCCAGCACCCTGTGTACTGAGCACCGAGCACCCCGAGCACTGAGCACCCAGCACCCTGAGTACTGAGCACCCAGCACCCCGAGAATGAGCACCCAGCACCCCGAGCACTGAGCACCCAGCACCCTGAGCACTGAGCACCCAGCACCCTGAGTACTGAGCACCCAGCACCCCGAGCACTGAGCACCCAGCACCCTGAGTACTGAGCACCCTGAGTACTGAGCACCCAGCAACCTGAGTACTGAGCACCCTGCACCCCGAGCACTGAGCTCCCTGAGTACTGAGCACCCAGCACCCTGAGCACTGAGCACCCAGCACCCTGAGTACTGAGCACTGAGCACCCAGAGAACTGAGCACCCAGCACCCCGAGGACTGAGCACCCAGCACCCTGTGCACTGAGCACTGAGCATCCAGCACCCCGAGCACTGAGCACCCTGAGCTCTTAGCACCCAGAGTACTGAGCACCCAGCACCCTGAGTACGGAGCACCCAGCACCCTGAGCACTGAGCACCCAGCACCCTGAGCACTGAGCACACAGCACCCCGAGCACTGAGCACCCAGCACCCTGAGCACTGAGCACCCAGCACCCCGAGCACTGAGCACCCAGCACCCTGAGCACTGAGCACCCAGCACCCTGAGTACTGAGCACCCTGATTACTGAGCACTGAGCACCGAGCATCCTGAGTACTGAGCACACTGAGGACTGAGCACCCAGCACCCTGAGCACTGAGCACCCAGCACCCTGAGTACTGAGCACTGATCACCCTGAGCACTGAGCACCCAGCACCCCGAGCACTGAGCACCCAGCACCCTGAGCACTGAGCACCCAGCACCCCGAGCACTGAGCACCCAGCACACCGAGCACTGAGCACTGAGCACCCTGAGCACTGAGCACCCAGCACCCCGAGTACTGAGCACTGAGCACCCTGAGTACTGAGCACCCAGCACCCCGAGTACTGAGCACTGAGCACCCTGAGTACTGAGCACCCAGCACCCTGAGCACTGAGCACTGAGAACCCTGAGTACTGAGCACCGAGCACCCAGAGAACTGAGCACCCAGCACCCCGAGCACTGAGCACCCTGAGCTCTTAGCACCCTGAGTACTGAGCACCCAGCACCCTGAGTACTGAGCACCCAGCAACCTGAGCACTGAGCACCCAGCACCCCGAGCACTGAGCACCCAGCACCCTGAGTACTGAGCACTGAGCACCCAGCACCCCGAGCACTGAGCACTCAGCACGCTGTGTACTGAGCACTGAGTACCCAGTACCCCGTGCACTGAGACCCAGCACCCTGAGCACTGAGCACCCAGCACCCCGAGTACTGAGCCCCCAGCAGCCCGAGCACTGTGCACCCAGCACCCCGAGCACTGAACACCCAGCACCCTGAGTACTGAGCACCCAGCACCCCGAGCACTGAGCACCCAGCACCCCGAGCTCTGAGCACCCAGCACCCCGAGCACTGAGCAACGAGAACCCACGAGCACTGTGCACCCAGCACCCTGAGAACTGAGCACCCAGCACCCTGAGTACTGAGCACCCAGCATCCTGAGCACTGAGTACTGAGCAGCCCAAGCACTGAGCACCCAGCACCCTGAGCACTGAGCACGCAGCACCCCTTGCACTGAGCACCCAGCACCCGGAGTACTGAGCACGCAGCACCCTGAGTACTGAGCACCCAGCACCCCGAGCACTGAGCACCCAGCACCCTGAGCACTGAGCACCCAGGACCCTGAGTACTGAGCACCCAGCACCCCGAGCACTGAGCACCCAGCACCCTGAGTACTGAGCACCGAGCACCCTGAGTACTGAGCATCCAGCACTCTGAGCACTGAGCATCCAGCACCCTGAGCACTGAGCACCCAGCATTCTGAGTACTGAGAACCGAACACCCCGAGCACTGAGCACCCAGCACCTTGAGCACTGAGCACCCTGAGTACTGAGCACCCAGCACCCTGAGCACTGAGCACCCAGCACCCCGAGTACTGAGCACCGAGCACCCCGAGAACTGAGCACCCAGCACCCCGAGCACTGAGCACTGTGCACCCTGAGCACTGAGCACCCAGCACCCCGAGTACTGAGCACTGACCACCCTAAGAACTGAGCACCCAGCACCCCGAGTACTGAGAACCGAGCACCCCGAGCACTGAGCACCCAGCACCTTGAGCACTGAGCACACTGAGTACTGAGCACCCAGCACCCTGAGCACTGAGCACCCAGCACCCCGAGTACTGAGCACCGAGCACCCCGAGAACTGAGCACCCAGCACCCCGAGCACTGAGCACTGTGCACCCTGAGCACTGAGCACCCAGCAACCCGAGTACTGAGCACTGACCACCCTAAGTACTGAGCACCCAGCACCCCGAGTACTGAGCACTGAGCACCATGAGTACTGAGCACCCAGCACCCTGAGCACTGAGCACTGAGGACCCTGAGTACTGAGCACCGAGCACCCCGAGCACTGAGCACCCAGCACCCTGAGTACTGAGCACCGAGCTCCCCGAGCACTGAGCACCCTGAGTACTGAGCACCCAGCACCCTTAGTACTGAGCACCCAGCACCCCGAGAATGAGCACCCTGAGCACTGAGCACCCAGCACCCTGAGTACTGAGTACCCAGCACCCTAAGCACTGACGACCCAGCACCCTGAACATTGAGCACCCAGCACCCTGAGTACTGAGCACCCAGCACCCTGAGTACTGAACACCCAGCACCCTTAGCACTGAGCACTGAGGACCCAGCACCCTGAGCACTGAGCACTGAGCACCCAGCCCCCTGAGCACTGAGTACCCAGCACCCCGAGCACTGAGTACCCAGCACCCTGAGCCCCCAGCACCCTGAGCACTGAGCACCCTGAGCACTGAGCACTGAGCACCCAGCACCCTGAATACTGAGCAGCCAACACTCTGAGCAAAGAGCACCCAGCACGCTGAGTACTGAGCACTGAGCACCCAGCACCCTGAGCATTGAGCACTGAGCACCCAGCACCCCGAGTACTGAGCACCCAGCACCCTGAGCCCTGAGCACCCTGAGCACTGAGCACCCTGAGCACTGAGCACTGAGCACCCAGCACCCTGAGTACTGAGCACCCAACACTCTGAGCACTGAGCACCCAGCACGCAGAGTACTGAGCACTGAGCACACAGCACCCTGAGTACTGAGCACCCAGCACCCCGAGCACTGAGCACCCAGCACGCAGAGTACTGAGCACTGAGCACACAGCACCCTGAGTACTGAGCACCCAGCACCCCGAGCACTGAGCACCCAGCGCCCCGAGCACTGAGCACCCAGCACCCCGAGCACTGAGCACTGAGCACACTGAGCACTGAGCACCCAGCACCCCGAGTACTGAGCACTGACCACCCTGAGTACTGAGCACCCAGCACCCCGAGGACTGAGCACTGAGCACCCTGAGTACTGAGCACCCAGCACCCTGAGCACTGAGCACCCTGAGGACTGAGCACCTAGCACCCTGAGTACTGATCACCCAGCACCCTGAGTACTGAGCACCGATCACCCTGAGCACTGAGCACCCAGCACCCCGAGCACTGAGCACCCAGCACCCTGAGCACTGAGCACCCAGCACCCTGAGCACTGAGCACCCAGCACCCTGAGCACGGAGCACAAAGCACCCTGAGTACTGAGCACTCAGCACCCTGAGCACTGAGCACCCAGCACCCTGAGCACTGAGCACCCAGCACCCTGAGCACGGAGCACAAAGCACCCTGAGTACTGAGCACCCAACACCCAGAGTACTGAGCACCCAGCACCCTGAGCACTGAGCACCCAGCACCCTGAGTACTGAGCACCCAGCACCCTGAGTACTGAACACCCAGCACCCTGAGCACTGAGCACTGAGCACCCTGAGCACTGAGTACTGGGCAATGAGCACCCTGAGCACTGAGCACCCAGCACCCCGAGTACTGAGCACCCAGCACCCCGAGCACTGATCACCCAGCGCCCCGAGCACTGAGCACCCAGCACCCCGAGCACTGAGCACTGAGCACCCTGAGAACTGAGCACCCAGCACCCCGAGTACTGAGCACTGAGCACCCTGAGTACTGAGCAGCAAGCAACCCGATTACTGAGCACTGAGCACTCTGAGTACTGAGCACCCACCACCCTGAGCACTGAGCACCCAGCACCCTGAGTACTGAGCACTGAGAACCCTGAGTATTGAGCACCGAGCACCCTGAGTACTGAGCACCCAGCACCCTGATCACTGAGCACGGAGCACCCCGAGGACTGAGCACCCAGCACCCTGAGCACTGAGCACCCAGCACCTTGAGTACTGAGCACCGAGCACCCCGAGCACTGAGCACCCAGCACCCTGAGTACTGAGCACCCTGCACCCTGAGCACTGAGCACGCAGCACACCGAGCACTGAGCACCCAGCATCCTGAGTACTGAGCACAGAGCACCCTGAGCACTGAGCACCCAGCACCCTGAGTACTGAGCACCCAGCACCCTGAGTACTGAGCAACCAGCACCCTGAGCACTGAGCACTGAGCACCCAGCACCCTGAGCACTGAGCACTGAGCACCCAGCACCACAGCCCTGAGCACCCAGCACCCCGAGCACTGAGCACCCAGCACCCTGAGAAACAGAGCACCCAGCACCCTGAGCACTGAGGACCCAGCACCCTGAGTACTGAGCACCCAGCACCCTGAGTACTGAGCACTCAGCACCCTGAGTACTGAGCACCGAGCACCCCGAGCACTGAGCACCCAGCACCCTGAGCACAGAGCACCCGGAGGACTGAGCACCCAGCACCATGAGCACTTTGCACCGATCACCCTGAGCACTAAGCACCCAGCACCCCGAGCACTGAGCACCCAGCACCCTGAGTACTGAGAACCCAGCACCCCGAGTACTGAGCACCCAGCACCCTGAGTACTGAGCACCCAGCACCCCGAGCACTGAGCACCCAGCACCCTGAGTACTGAGCACCCTGATTACTGAGCACTGAGCACCGAGCATCCTGAGTACTGAGCACACTGAGGACTGAGCACCCAGCACCCTGAGCACTGAGCACCCAGCACCCTGAGTACTGAGCACTGATCACCCTGAGCACTGAGCACCCAGCTCCCCGAGCACTGAGCACCCAGCACCCTGAGCACTGAGCACTGAGCACCCAGCACCCCGAGTACTGAGCACCCAGCACCCAGAGCACTGAGCACCCTGAGCACTGAGCACCCTGAGCACTGAGCACTGAGCACCCAGCACCCAGAGTACTGAGCACCCAACACTCTGAGCACTGAGCACCCAGCACGCAGAGTACTGAGCACTGAGCACACAGCACCCTGAGTACTGAGCACCCAGCACCCCGAGCACTGAGCACCCAGCGCCCCGAGCACTGAGCACCCAGCACCCCGAGCACTGAGCACCCAGCACCCCGAGGACTGAGCACTGAGCACCCTGAGTACTGAGCACCCAGCACCCTGAGCACTGAGCACCCTGAGTACTGAACACTGAGCACCCAGCACCCCGAGCACTGAGCACTCAGCACCCTGTGTACTGAGCACTGAGTACCCAGTACCCCGTGCACTGAGACCCAGCACCCTGAGCACTGAGCACCCAGCACCCCGAGTACTGAGCACCCAGCAGCCCGAGCACTGTGCACCCAGCACCCCGAGCACTGAGCACCCAGCACCCTGAGTACTGAGCACCCAGCACCCCGAGCACTGAGCACCCAGCACCCCGAGCTCTGAGCACCCAGCACCCCGAGCACTGAGAAACGAGAACCCCGAGCACTGTGCACCCAGCACCCTGAGAACTGAGCACCCAGCACCCTGAGCACTGAGCACCCAGCACCCCTTGCACTGAGCACCCAGCACCCGGAGTACTGAGCACGCAGCACCCTGAGTACTGAGCACCCAGCACCCCGAGCACTGAGTACCCAGCACCCTGAGCACTGAGCACCCAGGACCCTGAGTACTGAGCACCCAGCACCCCGAGCACTGAGCACCCAGCACCCTGAGTACTGAGCACCGAGCACCCCGAGCACTGAGCACCAAGCACCCCGAGCACTGAGAACCCAGCACCCTGCGTACTGAGCACGGAGCACCCCGAGCACTGAGCACCCAGCACCCTGAGTACTGAGCACCGAGCACCCCGAGCACTGAGCACCCAGCACCCTGAGTACTGAGCACGGAGCACCCTGAGTACTGTGCACCCAGCACCCCGAGCACTTAGCACCCAGCACCCTTAGTACTGAGCACCCAGCACCCTGAGTACTGAGCACCCAGCACCCTGAGTACTGAGCACCCAGCACCCTGAGTACTGAGCACCCAGCACCCTGAGCACTGAGCACCCAGCAACCTGCGTACTGAGCACCCAGCACTCTGAGCACTGAGCACCCAGCACCCCGAGCACTGAGCACCCAGCACCCCGAGTACTGAGCACTGAGCACCCTGAGTACTGAGCACCCAGCACCCCGAGTACTGAGCACTGAGCACCCTGAGTACTGAGCACCCAGCACCCTGAGCACTGAGCACTGAGAACCCTGAGTACTGAGCACCGACCACCCAGAGAACTGAGCACCCAGCACCCCGAGCACTGAACACCCTGAGCTCTTAGCACCCTGAGTACTGAGCACCCAGCACCCTGAGTACTGAGCACCCAGCACCCTGAGCACTGAGCACCCAGCACCCCGAGCACTGAGCACCCAGCACCCTGAGTACTGAGCACTGAGCACCCAGCACCCCGAGCACTGAGCACTCAGTACCCTGTGTACTGAGCACTGAGTACCCAGTACCCCGTGCACTGAGACCCAGCACCCTGAGCACTGAGCACCCAGCACAACGAATACTGAGCACCCAGCACCCTGAGTACTGAACACCCAGCACCCAGAGCACTGAGCACTGAGCACCCAGCACCCTGAGCACTGAGCACTGAGCAACCAGCACCCTGAGCACTGAGCACCCAGCACCCTGAGCACTGAGAACCCTGAGCACTGAGCAATGAGCACCCAGCACCCTGAGTACTGAGCACCCAACACTCTGAGCACTGAGCACCCTGCACGCTGAGTACTGAGCACCCAGCACCCCGAGCACTGAGCACCCAGCACCCTGTGTACTGAGCACCGAGCACCCCGAGCACTGAGCACCCAGCACCCTGAGTACTGAGCACCCAGCACCCCGAGAATGAGCACCCAGCACCCCGAGCACTGAGCACCCAGCACCCTGAGCACTGAGCACCCAGCACCCTGAGTACTGAGCACCCAGCACCCCGAGCACTGAGCACCCAGCACCCTGAGTACTGAGCACCCTGAGTACTGAGCACCCAGCAACCTGAGTACTGAGCACCCTGCACCCCGAGCACTGAGCTCCCTGAGTACTGAGCACCCAGCACCCTGAGCACTGAGCACCCAGCACCCTGAGTACTGAGCACTGAGCACCCAGAGAACTGAGCACCCAGCACCCCGAGGACTGAGCACCCAGCACCCTGTGCACTGAGCACTGAGCATCCAGCACCCCGAGCACTGAGCACCCTGAGCTCTTAGCACCCAGAGTACTGAGCACCCAGCACCCTGAGTACGGAGCACCCAGCACCCTGAGCACTGAGCACCCAGCACCCTGAGCACTGAGCACACAGCACCCCGAGCACTGAGCACCCAGCACCCTGAGCACTGAGCACCCAGCACCCCGAGCACTGAGCACCCAGCACCCTGAGCACTGAGCACCCAGCACCCCGAGCACTGAGCACTGAGCACCATGAGTACTGAGCACCCAGCACCCCGAGTACTGAGCACTGAGCACCATGAGTACTGAGCACCCAGCACCCTGAGCACTGAGCACTGAGAACCCTGAGTACTGAGCAACGAGCACCCCGAGCACTGAGCACCCAGCACCCTGAGTACAGAGCACCGAGCTCCCCGAGCACTGAGCACCCTGAGTACTGAGCACCCAGCACCCTGAGTACTGAGCACCCAGCACCCCGAGAATGAGCACCCTGAGCACTGAGTACCCAGCACCATGAGTACTGAGCACCGAGCACCCTGAGAACTGAGCACCCAGCACCCTGAGTACTGAGCACCCAGCACCCTGAGTACTCAGCACCCAGCACCCTGAGCACTGAGCACCCAGCAACCTGAGTACTGAGCACCCAGCACTCTGAGCACTGAGCACCCAGCACCCCGAGCACTGAGCCCCCAGCACACCGAGCACTGAGCACTGAGCACCCTGAGCACTGAGCACCCAGCACCCCGAGTACTGAGCACTGAGCACCCTGAGTACTGAGCACCCAGCACCCCGAGTACTGAGCACTGAGCACCCTGAGTACTGAGCACCCAGCACCCTGAGCACTGAGCACTGAGAACCCTGAGTACTGAGCACCGAGCACCCAGAGAACTGAGCACCCAGCACCCCGAGCACTGAGCACCCTGAGCTCTTAGCACCCTGAGTACTGAGCACCCAGCACCCTGAGTACTGAGCACCCAGCAACCTGAGCACTGAGCACCCAGCACCCCGAGCACTGAGCACCCAGCACCCTGAGTACTGAGCACTGAGCACCCAGCACCCCGAGCACTGAGAACCCAGCACCCTGCGTACTGAGCACGGAGCACCCCGAGCACTGAGCACCCAGCACCCTGAGTACTGAGCACCGAGCACCCCGAGCACTGAGCACCCAGCACCCTGAGTACTGAGCACGGAGCACCCTGAGTACTGTGCACCCAGCACCCCGAGCACTTAGCACCCAGCACCCTTAGTACTGAGCACCCAGCACCCTGAGTACTGAGCACACAGCACCCTGAGTACTGAGCACCCAGCACCCTGAGTACTGAGCACCCAGCACCCTGAGCACTGAGCACCCAGCAACCTGCGTACTGAGCAAACAGCACTCTGAGCACTGAGCACCCAGCACCCCGAGCACTGAGCACCCAGCACCCCGAGCACTGAGCACTGAGCACCCTGAGCACTGAGCACCCAGCACCCCGAGTACTGAGCACTGAGCACCCTGAGTACTGAGCACCCAGCACCCCGAGTACTGAGCACTGAGCACCCTGAGTACTGAGCACCCAGCACCCTGAGCACTGAGCACTGAGAACCCTGAGTACTGAGCACCGAGCACCCAGAGAACTGAGCACCCAGCACCCCGAGCACTGAACACCCTGAGCTCTTAGCACCCTGAGTACTGAGCACCCAGCACCCTGAGTACTGAGCACCCAGCACCCTGAGCACTGAGCACCCAGCACCCCGAGCACTGAGCACCCAGCACCCTGAGTACTGAGCACTGAGCACCCAGCACCCCGAGCACTGAGCACTCAGCACCCTGTGTACTGAGCACTGAGTACCCAGTACCCCGTGCACTGAGACCCAGCACCCTGAGCACTGAGCACCCAGCACCCCGAATACTGAGCACCCAGCACCCTGAGTACTGAACACCCAGCACCCACAGCACTGAGGACTGAGCACCCAGCACCCTGAGCACTGAGCACTGAGCACCCAGCACCCTGAGCACCCAGCACCCTGAGCACTGAGAACCCTGAGCACTGAGCAATGAGCACCCAGCACCCTGAGTACTGAGCACCCAACACTCTGAGCACTGAGCACCCTGCACGCTGAGTACTGAGCACCCAGCACCCCGAGCACTGAGCACCCAGCACCCTGTGTACTGAGCACCGAGCACCCCGAGCACTGAGCACCCAGCACCCTGAGTACTGAGCACCCAGCACGCCGAGAATGAGCACCCAGCACCCCGAGCACTGAGCACACAGCACCCTGAGCACTGAGCACCCAGCACCCTGAGTACTGAGCACCCAGCACCCCGAGCACTGAGCACCCAGCACCCTGAGTACTGAGCACCCTGAGTACTGAGCACCCAGCAACCTGAGTACTGAGCACCCTGCACCCCGAGCACTGAGCTCCCTGAGTACTGAGCACCCAGCACCCTGAGCACTGAGCACCCAGCACCCTGAGTACTGAGCACTGAGCACCCAGAGAACTGAGCACCCAGCACCCCGAGGACTGAGCACCCAGCACCCTGTGCACTGAGCACTGAGCATCCAGCACCCCGAGCACTGAGCACCCTGAGCTCTTAGCACCCAGAGTACTGAGCACCCAGCACCCTGAGTACGGAGCACCCAGCACCCTGAGCACTGAGCACCCAGCACCCTGAGTACTGAGCACCCAGCACCCTGAGTACTGAGCACCGAGCACCCCGAGCACTGAGCACCCAGCACCCTGAGCACTGAGCACCCAGCACCCCGAGCACTGAGCACTGAGCACCATGAGTACTGAGCACCCAGCACCCCGAGTACTGAGCACTGAGCACCATGAGTCCTGAGCACCCAGCACCCTGAGCACTGAGCACTGAGAACCCTGAGTACTGAGCAACGAGCACCCCGAGCACTGAGCACCCAGCACCCTGAGTACAGAGCACCGAGCTCCCCGAGCACTGAGCACCCTGAGTACTGAGCACCCAGCACCCTGAGTACTGAGCACCCAGCACCCCGAGAATGAGCACCCTGAGCACTGAGTACCCAGCACCATGAGTACTGAGCACCGAGCACCCTGAGCACTGAGCACCCAGCACCCTGAGTACTGAGCACCCAGCACCCTGAGTACTGAGCACCCAGCACCCTGAGCACTGAGCACCCAGCAACCTGAGTACTGAGCACCCAGCACTCTGAGCACTGAGCACCCAGCACCCCGAGCACTGAGCACCCAGCACACCGAGCACTGAGCACTGAGCACCCTGAGCACTGAGCACCCAGCACCCCGAGTACTGAGCACTGAGCACCCTGAGTACTGAGCACCCAGCACCCCGAGTACTGAGCACTGAGCACCCTGAGTACTGAGCACCCAGCACCCTGAGCACTGAGCACTGAGAACCCTGAGTACTGAGCACCGAGCACCCAGAGAACTGAGCACCCAGCACCCCGAGCACTGAGCACCCTGAGCTCTTAGCACCCTGAGTACTGAGCACCCAGCACCCTGAGTACTGAGCACCCAGCAACCTGAGCACTGAGCACCCAGCACCCCGAGCACTGAGCACCCAGCACCCTGAGTACTGAGCACTGAGCACCCAGCACCCCGAGCACTGAGCACTCAGCACGCTGTGTACTGAGCACTGAGTACCCAGTACCCCGTGCACTGAGACCCAGCACCCTGAGCACTGAGCACCCAGCACCCCGAGTACTGAGCACCCAGCAGCCCGAGCACTGTGCACCCAGCACCCCGAGCACTGAACACCCAGCACCCTGAGTACTGAGCACCCAGCACCCCGAGCACTGAGCACCCAGCACCCCGAGCTCTGAGCACCCAGCACCCCGAGCACTGAGCAACGAGAACCCACGAGCACTGTGCACCCAGCAGCCTGAGAACTGAGCACCCAGCACCCTGAGTACTGAGCACCCAGCATCCTGAGCACTGAGTACTGAGCAGCCCAAGCACTGAGCACCCAGCACCCTGAGCACTGAGCACGCAGCACCCCTTGCACTGAGCACCCAGCACCCGGAGTACTGAGCACGCAGCACCCTGAGTACTGAGCACCCAGCACCCCGAGCACTGAGCACCCAGCACCCTGAGCACTGAGCACCCAGGACCCTGAGTACTGAGCACCCAGCACCCCGAGCACTGAGCACCCAGCACCCTGAGTACTGAGCACCGAGCACCCCGAGCACTGAGCACCAAGCACCCTGAGCACTGAGAACCCAGCACCCTGAGTACTGAGCACGGAGCACCCCAAGCACTGAGCACCCAGCACCCTGAGTACTGAGCACCGAGCACCCCGAGCACTGAGCACCCAGCACCCTGAGTACTGAGCACGGAGCACCCTGAGTACTGTGCACCCAGCACCCCGAGCACTTAGCACCCAGCACCCTGAGTACTGAGCATCCAGCACTCTGAGCACTGAGCATCCAGCACCCTGAGCACTGAGCACCCAGCACTCTGAGTACTGAGAACCGAACACCCCGAGCACTGAGCACCCAGCACCTTGAGCACTGAGCACCCTGAGTACTGAGCACCCAGCACCCTGAGCACTGAGCACCCAGCACCCCGAGTACTGAGCACCGAGCACCCCGAGAACTGAGCACCCAGCACCCCGAGCACTGAGCACTGTGCACCCTGGGCACTGAGCACCCAGCACCCCGAGTACTGAGCACTGACCACCCTAAGAACTGAGCACCCAGCACCCCGAGTACTGAGAACCGAGCACCCCGAGCACTGAGCACCCAGCACCTTGAGCACTGAGCACCCTGAGTACTGAGCACCCAGCACCCTGAGCACTGAGCACCCAGCACACCGAGTACTGAGCACCAAGCACCCCGAGAACTGAGCACCCAGCACCCCGAGCACTGAGCACTGTGCACCCTGAGCACTGAGCACCCAGCACCCCGAGTACTGAGCACCCAGCACCCCGAGTACTGAGCACTGAGCACCATGAGTACTGAGCACCCAGCACCCTGAGCACTGAGCACTGAGGACCCTGAGTACTGAGCACCGAGCACCCCGAGCACTGAGCACCCAGCACCCTGAGTACTGAGCACCGAGCTCCCCGAGCACTGAGCACCCTGAGTACTGAGCACCCAGCACCCTTAGTACTGAGCACCCAGCACCCCGAGAATGAGCACCCTGAGCACTGAGCACCCAGCAACCTGAGTACTGAGCACCCAGCACCCTAAGCACTGACGACCCAGCACCCTGAACATTGAGCACCCAGCACCCTGAGTACTGAGCACCCAGCACCCTGAGTACTGAACACCCAGCACCCTTAGCACTGAGCACTGAGCACCCAGCACCCTGAGCACTGAGCACTGAGCACCCAGCCCCCTGAGCACTGAGTACCCAGCACCCCGAGCACTGAGTACCCAGCACCCTGAGCCCCCAGCACCCTGAGCACTGAGCACCCTGAGCACTGAGCACTGAGCACCCAGCACCCTGAGTACTGAGCAGCCAACACTCTGAGCAAAGAGCACCCAGCACGCTGAGTACTGAGCACTGAGCACCCAGCACCCTGAGCACTGAGCACTGAGCACCCAGCACCCCGAGTACTGAGCACCCAGCACCCTGAGCCCTGAGCACCCTGAGCACTGAGCACCCTGAGCACAGAGCACTGAGCACCCAGCACCCTGAGTACTGAGCACCCAACACTCTGAGCACTGAGCACCCAGCACGCAGAGTACTGAGCACTGAGCACACAGCACCCTGAGTACTGAGCACCCAGCACCCCGAGCACTGAGCACCCAGCGCCCCGAGCACTGAGCACCCAGCACCCCGAGCACTGAGCACTGAGCACACTGAGCACTGAGCACCCAGCACCCCGAGTACTGAGCACTGACCACCCTGAGTACTGAGCACCCAGCACCCCGAGGACTGAGCACTGAGCACCCTGAGTACTGAGCACCCAGCACCCTGAGCACTGAGCACCCTGAGGACTGAGCACCTAGCACCCTGAGTACTGATCACCCAGCAACCTGAGTACTGAGCACCGATCACCCTGAGCACTGAGCACCCAGCACAACGAGCACTGAGCACCCAGCACCCTGAGCACTGAGCACCCAGCACCCTGAGCACTGAGCACCCAGCACCCTGAGCACGGAGCACAAAGCACCCTGAGTACTGAGCACTCAGCACCCTGAGCACTGAGCACCCAGCACCCTGAGCACTGAGCACCCAGCACCCTGAGCACGGAGCACAAAGCACCCTGAGTACTGAGCACCCAATACCCAGAGTACTGAGCACCCAGCACCCTGAGCACTGAGCACCCAGCACCCTGAGTACTGAGCACCCAGCACCCTGAGTACTGAACACCCAGCACCCTGAGCACTGAGCACTGAGCACCCTGAGCACTGAGTACTGGGCAATGAGCACCCTGAGCACTGAGCACCCAGCACCCCGAGTACTGAGCACCCAGCACCCCGAGCACTGATCACCCAGCGCCCCGAGCACTGAGCACCCAGCACACCGAGCACTGAGCACTGAGCACCCTGAGCACTGAGCACCCAGCACCCCGAGTACTGAGCACTGAGCACCCTGAGTACTGAGCAGCATGCAACCCGATTACTGAGCACTGAGCACACTGAGTACTGAGCACCCACCACCCTGAGCACTGAGCACCCAGCACCCTGAGTACTGAGCACTGAGAACCCTGAGTACTGAGCACCGAGCACCCTTAGTACTGAGCACCCAGCACCCTGATCACTGAGCACGGAGCACCCCGAGGACTGAGCACCCAGCACCCTGAGCACTGAGCACCCAGCACCTTGAGTACTGAGCACCGAGCACCGCGAGCACTGAGCACCCAGCACCCTGAGTACTGAGCACCCTGCACCCTGAGCACTGAGCACCCAGCACCCTGAGCACTGAGCACGCAGCACACCGAGCACTGAGCACCCAGCATCCTGAGTACTGAGCACAGAGCACCCTGAGCACTGAGCACCCAGCACCCTGAGTACTGAGCACCCAGCACCCTGAGTACTGAGCAACCAGCACCCTGAGCACTGAGCACTGAGCACCCAGCACCCTGAGCACTGAGCACTGAGCACCCAGCCCCACAGCCCTGAGCACCCAGCACCCCGAGCACTGAGCACCCAGCACCCTGAGAAACAGAGCACCCAGCACCCTGAGCACTGAGGACCCAGCACCCTGAGTACTGAGCACCCAGCACCCTGAGTACTGAGCACTCAGCACCCTGAGTACTGAGCACCGAGCACCCCGAGCACTGAGCACCCAGCACCCTGAGCACAGAGCACCCGGAGGACTGAGCACCCAGCACCATGAGCACTTTGCACCGATCACCCTGAGCACTAAGCACCCAGCACCCCGAGTACTGAGCACCCAGCACCCTGAGTACTGAGCACCCAGCACCCCGAGCACTGAGCACCCAGCACCCTGAGTACTGAGCACCCTGATTACTGAGCACTGAGCACCGAGCATCCTGAGTACTGAGCACACTGAGGACTGAGCACCCAGCACCCTGAGCAGTGAGCACCCAGCACCCTGAGTACTGAGCACTGATCACCCTGAGCACTGAGCACCCAGCACCCCGAGCACTGAGCACCCAGCACCCTGAGCACTGAGCACTGAGCACCCAGCACCCCGAGTACTGAGCACCCAGCACCCTGAGCACTGAGCACCCTGAGCACTGAGCACCCTGAGCACTGAGCACTGAGCACCCAGCACCCTGAGTACTGAGCACCCAACACTCTGAGCACTGAGCACCCAGCACGCAGAGTACTGAGCACTGAGCACACAGCACCCTGAGTACTGAGCACCCAGCACCCCGAGCACTGAGCACCCAGCGCCCCGAGCACTGAGCACCCAGCACCCCGAGCACTGAGCACCCAGCACCCCGAGGACTGAGCACTGAGCACCCTGAGTACTGAGCACCCAGCACCCTGAGCACTGAGAACCCTGAGTACTGAGCACCGAGCACCCTGAGTACTGAGCACCCAGCACCCTGAGCACTGAGCACAGAGCACCCCGAGGACTGAGCACCCAGCACCCTGAGCACTGAACACCCAGCACCTTGAGTACTGAGCACCGAGCACCCCGAGTACAGAGCACCGAGCACCCAGAGTACTGAGCACCCAGCACCCTGAGCACTGAGCACCCAGCACCCTGAGCACTGAGCACCCAGCACCCCGAGCACTGAGCACCCAGCACCCTGAGTACTGAGCACCCAACACCCAGAGTAATGAGCACCCAGCACCCTGAGAACTGAGCACCCAGTACCCTGAGTACTGAGCACCCAGCACCCTGAGTACTGAGCACCCAGCACTCTGAGCACTGAGCACTGAGCACCCAGCACCCTGAGCACTGAGCACTGAGCACCCAGCACCCCGAGCACTGAGCACCCAGCACCCCGAGCACTGAGCACACAGCGCCCTGAGCACTGAGCACCCAGCACCCTGAGCACTGAGCACCCAGCCCCCTTAGTACTGAGCACCCAGCACCCTGAGTACTGAGCACCCAGCACCCTGAGCACTGAGAAACCTGAGGACTGAGCACCCAGCACCCCGAGCACTGAGCACCCAGCACCCTGAGCACTGAGCACCCTGAGGACTGAGCACCCAGCACCCTGAGCACTGAGCACCCAGCACCCTGAGTACTGAGCACCGATCACCCTGAGCACTGAGCACCCAGCACCCTGAGCACTGAGCACCCAGCACCCTGAGTACTGAGCAACCTGAGTACTGAGCACCGATCACCCGGAGCACTGAGCACCCAGCACCCTGAGTATTGAGCACCCAGCACCCAGAGCACTGAGCAACCTGAGAACTGAGCACTGAGCACCCTGAGTACTGAGCACTGAGCACCCTGAGTTCTGAGCACCCAGCACACTGAGTACTGATTACCCAGCACCCTGAGCACTGAGCACCCAGCACCCTGAGTACTGAGCACCGAGCACCCTGAGTACTGAGCACCCAGCACCCTGAGTACTGAGCACCCAGCACCCTGAGCACTGAGCACCCAGCACCCTGAGTTCTGAGCACCCAGCACCCTGAGTACTGATTACCCAGCACCCTGAGCACTGAGCACCCAGCACCCTGAGTACTGAGCACCGAGCACCCTGAGTACTGAGCACCCAGCACCCTGAGTACTGAGCACCCAGCACCCTGAGCACTGAGAACCCAGCACCCTGAGTACTGAGCACCCAGCACCCTGAGTACTGAGCACCCAGCACCCCGAGAATGAGCACCCTGAGCACAGAGTACCCAGCACCATGAGTACTGAGCACCGAGCACCCTGAGCACTGAGCACCCAGCACCCTGAGTACTGAGCACCCAGCACCCTGAGTACTGAGCACCCAGCACCCTGAGCACTGAGCACCCAGCAACCTGAGTACTGAGCACCCAGCACTCTGAGCACTGAGCACCCAGCACCCCGAGCACTGAGCACCCAGCACACCGAGCACTGAGCACTGAGCACCCTGAGCACTGAGCACCCAGCACCCCGAGTACTGAGCACTGAGCACCCTGAGTACTGAGCACCCAGCACCCCGAGTACTGAGCACTGAGCACCCTGATCACTGAGCACGGAGCACCCCGAGGACTGAGCACCCAGCACCCTGAGCACTGAGCACCCAGCACCTTGAGTACTGAGCACCCAGCACCCCGAGCACTGAGCACCCAGCGCCCCGAGCACTGAGCACCCAGCACCCCGAGCACTGAGCACCGAGCACCCTGAGCACTGAGCACCCAGCACACCGAGCACTGAGCACCCAGCATCCTGAGTACTGAGCACAGAGCACCCTGAGCACTGAGCACCCAGCACCCTGAGTACTGAGCACCCAGCACCCTGAGTACTGAGCAACCAGCACCCTGAGCACTGAGCACTGAGCACCCACCACCCTGAGCACTGAGCACTGAGCACCCAGCACCACAGCCCTGAGCACCCAGCACCCCGAGCACTGAGCACCCAGCACCCTGAGAAACAGAGCACCCAGCACCCTGAGCACTGAGGACCCAGCACCCTGAGTACTGAGCACCCAGCACCCTGAGTACTGAGCACTCAGCACCCTGAGTACTGAGCACCGAGCACCCCGAGCACTGAGCACCCAGCACCCTGAGCACAGAGCACCCAGAGGACTGAGCACCCAGCACCATGAGCACTTTGCACCGATCACCCTGAGCACTAAGCACCCAGCACCCCGAGTACTGAGCACCCAGCACCCTGAGTACTGAGCACCCAGCACCCCGAGCACTGAGCACCCAGCACCCTGAGTACTGAGCACCCTGATTACTGAGCACTGAGCACCGAGCATCCTGAGTACTGAGCACACTGAGGACTGAGCACCCAGCACCCTGAGCAGTGAGCACCCAGCACCCTGAGTACTGAGCACTGATCACCCTGAGCACTGAGCACCCAGCACCCCGAGCACTGAGCACCCAGCACCCTGAGCACTGAGCACTGAGCACCCAGCACCCCGAGTACTGAGCACCCAGCACCCTGAGCACTGAGCACCCTGAGCACTGAGCACCCTGAGCACTGAGCACTGAGCACCCAGCACCCTGAGTACTGAGCACCCAACACTCTGAGCACTGAGCACCCAGCACGCAGAGTACTGAGCACTGAGCACACAGCACCCTGAGTACTGAGCACCCAGCACCCCGAGCACTGAGCACCCAGCGCCCCGAGCACTGAGCACCCAGCACCCCGAGCACTGAGCACCCAGCACCCCGAGGACTGAGCACTGAGCACCCTGAGTACTGAGCACCCAGCACCCTGAGCACTGAGAACCCTGAGTACTGAGCACCGAGCACCCTGAGTACTGAGCACCCAGCACCCTGAGCACTGAGCACAGAGCACCCCGAGGACTGAGCACCCAGCACCCTGAGCACTGAACACCCAGCACCTTGAGTACTGAGCACCGAGCACCCCGAGTACAGAGCACCGAGCACCCAGAGTACTGAGCACCCAGCACCCTGAGCACTGAGCACCCAGCACCCTGAGTACTGAGCACCCAACACCCAGAGTAATGAGCACCCAGGACCCTGAGAACTGAGCACCCAGTACCCTGAGTACTGAGCACCCAGCACCCTGAGTACTGAGCACCCAGCACCCTGAGCACTGAGCACTGAGCACCCAGCACCCTGAGCACTGAGCACTGAGCACCCAGCACCCCGAGCACTGAGCACCCAGCACCCCGAGCACTGAGCACACAGCGCCCTGAGCACTGAGCACCCAGCACCCTGAGCACTGAGCACCCAGCCCCCTTAGTACTGAGCACCCAGCACCCTGAGTACTGAGCACCCAGCACCCTGAGCACTGAGAAACCTGAGGACTGAGCACCCAGCACCCCGAGCACTGAGCACCCAGCACCCTGAGCACTGAGCACCCTGAGGACTGAGCACCCAGCACCCTGAGCACTGAGCACCCAGCACCCTGAGTACTGAGCACCGATCACCCTGAGCACTGAGCACCCAGCACCCTGAGCACTGAGCACCCAGCACCCTGAGTACTGAGCAACCTGAGTACTGAGCACCGATCACCCGGAGCACTGAGCACCCAGCACCCTGAGTATTGAGCACCCAGCACCCAGAGCACTGAGCAACCTGAGAACTGAGCACTGAGCACCCTGAGTACTGAGCACTGAGCACCCTGAGTTCTGAGCACCCAGCACCCTGAGTACTGATTACCCAGCACCCTGAGCACTGAGCACCCAGCACCCTGAGTACTGAGCACCGAGCACCCTGAGTACTGAGCACCCAGCACCCTGAGTACTGAGCACCCAGCACCCTGAGCACTGAGCACCCAGCACCCTGAGTTCTGAGCACCCAGCACCCTGAGTACTGATTACCCAGCACCCTGAGCACTGAGCACCCAGCACCCTGAGTACTGAGCACCGAGCACCCTGAGTACTGAGCACCCAGCACCCTGAGTACTGAGCACCCAGCACCCTGAGCACTGAGAACCCAGCACCCTGAGTACTGAGCACCCAGCACCCTGAGTACTGAGCACCCAGCACCCCGAGAATGAGCACCCTGAGCACTGAGTACCCAGCACCATGAGTACTGAGCACCGAGCACCCTGAGCACTGAGCACCCAGCACCCTGAGTACTGAGCACCCAGCACCCTGAGTACTGAGCACCCAGCACCCTGAGCACTGAGCACCCAGCAACCTGAGTACTGAGCACCCAGCACTCTGAGCACTGAGCACCCAGCACCCCGAGCACTGAGCACCCAGCACACCGAGCACTGAGCACTGAGCACCCTGAGCACTGAGCACCCAGCACCCCGAGTACTGAGCACTGAGCACCCTGAGTACTGAGCACCCAGCACCCCGAGTACTGAGCACTGAGCACCCTGAGTACTGAGCACCCAGCACCCTGAGCACTGAGCACTGAGAACCCTGAGTACTGAGCACCGAGCACCCAGAGAACTGAGCACCCAGCACCCCGAGCACTGAGCACCCTGAGCTCTTAGCACCCTGAGTACTGAGCACCCAGCACCCTGAGTACTGAGCACCCAGCAACCTGAGCACTGAGCACCCAGCACCCCGAGCACTGAGCACCCAGCACCCTGAGTACTGAGCACTGAGCACCCAGCACCCCGAGCACTGAGCACTCAGCACGCTGTGTACTGAGCACTGAGTACCCAGTACCCCGTGCACTGAGACCCAGCACCCTGAGCACTGAGCACCCAGCAGCCCGAGCACTGTGCACCCAGCACCCCGAGCACTGAACACCCAGCACCCTGAGTACTGAGCACCCAGCACCCCGAGCACTGAGCACCCAGCACCCCGAGCTCTGAGCACCCAGCACCCCGAGCACTGAGCAACGAGAACCCACGAGCACTGTGCACCCAGCAGCCTGAGAACTGAGCACCCAGCACCCTGAGTACTGAGCACCCAGCATCCTGAGCACTGAGTACTGAGCAGCCCAAGCACTGAGCACCCAGCACCCTGAGCACTGAGCACGCAGCACCCCTTGCACTGAGCACCCAGCACCCGGAGTACTGAGCACGCAGCACCCTGAGTACTGAGCACCCAGCACCCCGAGCACAGAGCACCCAGCACCCTGAGCACTGAGCACCCAGGACCCTGAGTACTGAGCACCCAGCACCCCGAGCACTGAGCACCCAGCACCCTGAGTACTGAGCACCGAGCACCCCGAGCACTGAGCACCAAGCACCCTGAGCACTGAGAACCCAGCACCCTGAGTACTGAGCACGGAGCACCCCAAGCACTGAGCACCCAGCACCCTGAGTACTGAGCACCGAGCACCCCGAGCACTGAGCACCCAGCACCCTGAGTACTGAGCACGGAGCACCCTGAGTACTGTGCACCCAGCACCCCGAGCACTTAGCACCCAGCACCCTGAGTACTGAGCATCCAGCACTCTGAGCACTGAGCATCCAGCACCCTGAGCACTGAGCACCCAGCACTCTGAGTACTGAGAACCGAACACCCCGAGCACTGAGCACCCAGCACCTTGAGCACTGAGCACCCTGAGTACTGAGCACCCAGCACCCTGAGCACTGAGCACCCAGCACCCCGAGTACTGAGCACCGAGCACCCCGAGAACTGAGCACCCAGCACCCCGAGCACTGAGCACTGTGCACCCTGAGCACTGAGCACCCAGCACCCCGAGTACTGAGCACTGACCACCCTAAGAACTGAGCACCCAGCACCCCGAGTACTGAGAACCGAGCACCCCGAGCACTGAGCACCCAGCACCTTGAGCACTGAGCACCCTGAGTACTGAGCACCCAGCACCCTGAGCACTGAGCACCCAGCACCCCGAGTACTGAGCACCGAGCACCCCGAGAACTGAGCACCCAGCACCCCGAGCACTGAGCACTGTGCACCCTGAGCACTGAGCACCCAGCACCCCGAGTACTGAGCACCCAGCACCCCGAGTACTGAGCACTGAGCACCATGAGTACTGAGCACCCAGCACCCTGAGCACTGAGCACTGAGGACCATGAGTACTGAGCACCGAGCACCCCGAGCACTGAGCACCCAGCACCCTGAGTACTGAGCACCGAGCTCCCCGAGCACTGAGCACCCTGAGTACTGAGCACCCAGCACCCTTAGTACTGAGCACCCAGCACCCCGAGAATGAGCACCCTGAGCACTGAGCACCCAGCACCCTGAGTACTGAGCACCCAGCACCCTAAGCACTGACGACCCAGCACCCTGAACATTGAGCACCCAGCACCCTGAGTACTGAGCACCCAGCACCCTGAGTACTGAACACCCAGCACCCTTAGCACTGAGCACTGAGCACCCAGCACCCTGAGCACTGAGCACTGAGCACCCAGCCCCCTGAGCACTGAGTACCCAGCACCCCGAGCACTGAGTACCCAGCACCCTGAGCCCCCAGCACCCTGAGCACTGAGCACCCTGAGCACTGAGCACTGAGCACCCAGCACCCTGAGTACTGAGCAGCCAACACTCTGAGCAAAGAGCACCCAGCACGCTGAGTACTGAGCACTGAGTACCCAGCACCCTGAGCACTGAGCACTGAGCACCCAGCACCCCGAGTACTGAGCACCCAGCACCCTGAGCCCTGAGCACCCTGAGCACTGAGCACCCTGAGCACTGAGCACTGAGCACCCAGCACCCTGAGTACTGAGCACCCAACACTCTGAGCACTGAGCACCCAGCACGCAGAGTACTGAGCACTGAGCACACAGCACCCTGAGTACTGAGCACCCAGCACCCCGAGCACTGAGCACCCAGCGCCCCGAGCACTGAGCACCCAGCACCCCGAGCACTGAGCACTGAGCACACTGAGCACTGAGCACCCAGCACCCCGAGTACTGAGCACTGACCACCCTGAGTACTGAGCACCCAGCACCCTGAGGACTGAGCACCTAGCACCCTGAGTACTGATCACCCAGCACCCTGAGTACTGAGCACCGATCACCCTGAGCACTGAGCACCCAGCACCCCGAGCACTGAGCACCCAGCACCCTGAGCACTGAGCACCCAGCACCCTGAGCACTGAGCACCCAGCACCCTGAGCACGGAGCACAAAGCACCCTGAGTACTGAGCACTCAGCACCCTGAGCACTGAGCACCCAGCACCCTGAGCACTGAGCACCCAGCACCCTGAGCACGGAGCACAAAGCACCCTGAGTACTGAGCACCCAACACCCAGAGTACTGAGCACCCAGCACCCTGAGCACTGAGCACCCAGCACACTGAGTACTGAGCACCCAGCACCCTGAGTACTGAACACCCAGCACCCTGAGCACTGAGCACCCTGAGCACTGACTACTGGGCAATGAGCACCCTGAGCACTGAGCACCCAGCACCCCGAGTACTGAGCACCCAGCACCCCGAGCACTGATCACCCAGCGCCCCGAGCACTGAGCACCCAGCACCCCGAGCACTGAGCACTGAGCACCCTGAGCACTGAGCACCCAGCACCCCGAGTACTGAGCACTGAGCACCCTGAGTACTGAGCAGCAAGCAACCCGATTACTGAGCACTGAGCACACTGAGTACTGAGCACCCACCACCCTGAGCACTGAGCACCCAGCACCCTGAGTACTGAGCACTGAGAACCCTGAGTACTGAGCACCGAGCACCCTGAGTACTGAGCACCCAGCACCCTGAGTACTGAGCAACCAGCACCCTGAGCACTGAGCACTGAGCACCCAGCACCCTGAGCACTGAGCACTGAGCACCCAGCACCACAGCCCTGAGCACCCAGCACCCCGAGCACTGAGCACCCAGCACCCTGAGAAACAGAGCACCCAGCACCCTGAGCACTGAGGACCCAGCACCCTGAGTACTGAGCACCCAGCACCCTGAGTACTGAGCACTCAGCACCCTGAGTACTGAGCACCGAGCACCCCGAGCACTGAGCACCCAGCACCCTGAGCACAGAGCACCCGGAGGACTGAGCACCCAGCACCATGAGCACTTTGCACCGATCACCCTGAGCACTAAGCACCCAGCACCCCGAGTACTGAGCACCCAGCACCCTGAGTACTGAGCACCCAGCACCCCGAGCACTGAGCACCCAGCACCCTGAGTACTGAGCACCCTGATTACTGAGCACTGAGCACCGAGCATCCTGAGTACTGAGCACACTGAGGACTGAGCACCCAGCACCCTGAGCACTGAGCACCCAGCACCCTGAGTACTGAGCACTGATCACCCTGAGCACTGAGCACCCAGCACCCCGAGCACTGAGCACCCAGCACCCTGAGCACTGAGCACTGAGCACCCAGCACCCCGAGTACTGAGCACCCAGCACCCTGAGCACTGAGCACCCTGAGCACTGAGCACCCTGAGCACTGAGCACTGAGCACCCAGCACCCTGAGTACTGAGCACCCAACACTCTGAGCACTGAGCACCCAGCACGCAGAGTACTGAGCACTGAGCACACAGCACCCTGAGTACTGAGCACCCAGCACCCCGAGCACTGAGCACCCAGCGCCCCGAGCACTGAGCACCCAGCACCCCGAGCACTGAGCACCCAGCACCCCGAGGACTGAGCACTGAGCACCCTGAGTACTGAGCACCCAGCACCCTGAGCACTGAGAACCCTGAGTACTGAGCACCGAGCACCCTGAGTACTGAGCACCCAGCACCCTGAGCACTGAGCACAGAGCACCCCGAGGACTGAGCACCCAGCACCCTGAGCACTGAACACCCAGCACCTTGAGTACTGAGCACCGAGCACCCCGAGTACAGAGCACCGAGCACCCAGAGTACTGAGCACCCAGCACCCTGAGCACTGAGCACCCAGCACCCTGAGCACTGAGCACCCAGCACCCCGAGCACTGAGCACCCAGCACCCTGAGTACTGAGCACCCAACACCCAGAGTAATGAGCACCCAGCACCCTGAGAACTGAGCACCCAGTACCCTGAGTACTGAGCACCCAGCACCCTGAGTACTGAGCACCCAGCACCCTGAGCACTGAGCACTGAGCACCCAGCACCCTGAGCACTGAGCACTGAGCACCCAGCACCCCGAGCACTGAGCACCCAGCACCCCGAGCACTGAGCACACAGCGCCCTGAGCACTGAGCACCCAGCACCCTGAGCACTGAGCACCCAGCCCCCTTAGTACTGAGCACCCAGCACCCTGAGTACTGAGCACCCAGCACCCTGAGCACTGAGAAACCTGAGGACTGAGCACACAGCACCCTGAGCACTGAGCACCCAGCACCCTGAGCACTGAGCACCCTGAGGACTGAGCACCCAGCACCCTGAGCACTGAGCACCCAGCACCCAGAGTACTGAGCACCGATCACCCTGAGCACTGAGCACCCAGCACCCTGAGCACTGAGCACCCAGCACCCTGAGTACTGAGCAACCTGAGTACTGAGCACCGATCACCCGGAGCACTGAGCACCCAGCACCCTGAGTATTGAGCACCCAGCACCCAGAGCACTGAGCAACCTGAGAACTGAGCACTGAGCACCCTGAGTACTGAGCACTGAGCACCCTGAGTTCTGAGCACCCAGCACCCTGAGTACTGATTACCCAGCACCCTGAGCACTGAGCACCCAGCACCCTGAGTACTGAGCACCGAGCACCCTGAGTACTGAGCACCCAGCACCCTGAGTACTGAGCACCCAGCACCCTGAGCACTGAGCACCCAGCACCCTGAGTTCTGAGCACCCAGCACCCTGAGTACTGATTACCCAGCACCCTGAGCACTGAGCACCCAGCACCCTGAGTACTGAGCACCGAGCACCCTGAGTACTGAGCACCCAGCACCCTGAGTACTGAGCACCCAGCACCCTGAGCACTGAGAACCCAGCACCCTGAGTACTGAGCACCCAGCACCCCGAGCACTGAGCAACCAGCACCCTGAGTATTGAGCACTGAGCACCCTGAGAACTGAGCACCGAACACCCTGAGTACTGAGCACCCAGCACCCTGAGCACTGAGCACCCAGCACCCTGAGTACTGAGCACCCAGCACCCTGAGTACTGAGCCCCCAGCACCCTGAGCACTGAGCACCCAGCACCCCGAGCACTGAGCACCCAGCACCCTGAGTACTGAGCATCAAGCACGCTGAGCACTGAGCACCCAGCACCCTGAGCACTGAGCACCCAGCACCCTGAGCACTGAGCACTCAGCACCCTGAGTACTGAGCACCGAGCACCCCGAGCACTGAGCACCAGGTACCCCGAGCACTGAGCACCCAGCACCCTGAGTACTGAGCACCAAGCACCCTGAGTACTGAGCACTGAGCACTGAGCACCCTGAGCACTGAGCACCCAGCACCCTGAGCACTGAGCACCCAGCATCCTGAGCACTGAGTACTGAGCACCCAGCACCCTGAGCACTGAGCACCCACCACCCTGAGCACTGAGCAACAAGCACCCTGAGTACTGAGCACCCAGCACCCCAAACACTGAGCACCGAGCACCCTGAGAACTGAGCACCGAGCACCCTGAGTACTGAGCACCCAGCACCATGAGTACTGAGTACCGAGCACCCTGAGCACTGAGCACCCAGCCCCCTGAGTACTGAGCACCCAGCACCATGAGTACTGAGCACCCAGCACCCTGAGCACTGAGCACCCTGAGGACTGAGTACCCAGCACCCCGAGCACTGAGCACCCAGCACCCTGAGCACTGAGCACCCTGAGGACTGAGCACCCAGCACCCTGAGCACTGAGCACCCAGCACCCTGAGTACTGAGCACCGATCACCCTGAGCACTGAGCACCCAGCACCCTGAGCACTGAGCACCCAGCACCCTGAGTACTGAGCAACCTGAGTACTGAGCACCGATCACCCTGAGCACTGAGCACCCAGCACCCTGAGTACTGAGCACCCAGCACCCTGAGCACTGAGCACCCAGCACCCTGAGTACTGAGCACCCAGCACCCTGAGTTCTGAGCACCCAGCACCCTGAGTACTGATTACCCAGCACCCTGAGCACTGAGCACCCAGCACCCTGAGTAATGAGCACCGAGCACCCTGAGTACTGAGCACCCAGCACCCTGAGTACTGAGCACCCAGCACCCTGAGCACTGAGAACCCAGCACCCTGAGTACTGAGCACCCAGCACCCTGAGTACTGAGCACCCAGCAACCCTGAGTACTGAGCACCCAGCACCCTGAGTACTGAGCACCGAGCACCCCGAGCACTGAGCAACCAGCACCCTGAGTATTGAGCACTGAGCACCCTGAGAACTGAGCACCGAACACCCTGAGTACTGAGCACCCAGCACCCTGAGGACTGAGCACCCAGCACCCCGAGCACTGAGCACCCAGCACCCTGAGCACTGAGCACCCTGAGGACTGAGCACCCAGCACCCTGAGTACTGAGCACCCAGCACCCTGAGTACTGAGCACCCAGCACCCTGAGTACTGAGCACCCAGCACCCTGAGTACTGAGCACCCAGGACCCTGAGCACTGAGCACCCAGCACCCCGAGCACTGAGCACCCAGCACCCCGAGCACTGAGCACCCAGGACACCGAGCAATGATCAACCAGCACCCTGAGCACTGAGCACCCAGCACCCTGAGCACTGAGCACCCAGCACCCTGAGCACTGAGTACCCAGCACCCTGAGAACTGAGCACCCAGCACCCTGAGTACTGATCACCGAGCACCCCGAGCACTGAGCACCCAGCACCCTGAGTACTGAGCACCCAGCACGATGAGTACTGGGCACCCAGCACCCTGAGCACTGAGCACCCATCACCCTGAGTACTGAGCAACCTGAGTACTGAGCACCGATCACCCTGAGCACTGAGCACCCAGCACCCTAAGTACTGAGCACCCAGAACCCTGAGCACTGAGCACCCAGCACCCTGAGTACTGAGCACCCAGCACCCTGAGTTCTGAGCACCCAGCACCCTGAGTACTGATTACCCAGCACCCTGAGCACTGAGCACCCAGCACCCTGAGTAATGAGCACCCAGGACCCCGAGCACTGAGCACCCAGCACCCTGAGTACTGAGCACCGAGCTCCCCGAGTACTGAGCACCCTGAGTACTGAGCACCCAGCACCCTTAGTACTGAGCACCCAGCACCCCGAGAATGAGCACCCTGAGCACTGAGCACCCAGCACCCTGAGTACTGAGCACCCAGCACCCTAAGCACTGACGACCCAGCACCCTGAACATTGAGCACCCAGCACCCTGAGTACTGAACACCCAGCACCCTTAGCACTGAGCACTGAGCACCCAGCACCCTGAGCACTGAGCACTGAGCACCCAGCCTCCTGAAAACTGAGTACCCAGCACCCCGAGCACTGAGTACCCAGCACCCTGAGCCCCCAGCACCCTGAGCACTGAGCACCCTGAGCACTGAGCACCCAGCACCCTGAGTACTGAGCAGCCAACACTCTGAGCAAAGAGCAGCCAGCACGCTGAGTACTGAGCACTGAGCACCCAGCACCCTGAGTACTGAGCACCCAGCACCACGAGCACTGAGCACCCAGCACCCTGTGTACAGAGCACCGAGCACCCCGAGCACTGAGCATCCAACACGCTGAGTACTGAGCACCCAGCACGCCGAGAATGAGCACCCAGCACCTCGAGCACTGAGCACCCTGCACCCTGAGCACTGAGCACCCAGCACCCTGAGTACTGAGCACCCAGCACCCCGAGCACTGAGCACCCAGCACCCTGAGTACTAAGCACCCTGAGTACTGAGCACCCAGAACCCTGAGTACTGAGCACCCTGCACCCCGAGCACTGAGCTCCCTGAGTACTGAGCACCCAGCACCCCGAGCACTGAGCACCCAGCACCACGAGCACTGAGCACTGAGCACCCTGAGCACTGAGCACCCAGCACCCCGAGTACTGAGCACTGAGCACCCTGAGTACTGAGTACCCAGCACCCCGAGTACTGAGCACTGAGCACCCTGAGTACTGAGCACCCAGCAACCTGAGCACTGAGCACTGAGAACCCTGAGTACTGAGCACCGAGCACCCCGAGCACTGAGCACCCAGCACCCCGAGCACTGAGCACCCAGCATCCTGTGTACTGAGCACTGAGTACCCAGTACCCCCGAGCACTGAGACCCAGCACCCTGAGCTCTGAGCACCCAGCACCCCGAGTACTGAGCACCCAGCACCCCGAGCACTGAGCACCCAGCACCCCGAGCACTGAGCACCCAGCACCCTGAGTACTGAGCACCCAGCACCCCGAGCACTGAGCACCCAGCACCCCGAGCACTGAGCACCCAGCACCCTGAGTACTGAGCACCAAGCACCCCGAGCACTGAGCACCGAGCACCCCGAGCACTGAGCACCCAGCACCCCGAGCACTGAGCACCCAGCATTCTGAGAACTGAGCACCCAGCACCCTGAGTACTGAGCACCCAGCATCCTCAGCACTGAGCACCCAGTACCCTGAGCACTGAGCACCCAGGACCCTGAGTACTGAGCACCCAGCACCCTGAGTACTGAACACCCAGCACCCAGAGCACTGAGCACTGAGCACCCAGCACCCTGAGCACTGAGCACTGAGCAACCAGCACCCTGAGCACTGAGCACCCAGCACCCCGAGCACTGAGCACCCAGCACCCTGAGCACCCAGCACCCTGAGCACTGAGCACCCTGAGCACTGAGCAATGAGCACCCAGCACCCTGAGGACTGAGCACCCAACACTCTGAGCACTGAGCACCCAGCACGCTGAGTACTGAGCACCCAGCACCCCGAGCACTGTGCACCCAGCACCCTGAGCACTGAGCACACAGCACCCCGAGCACTGAGCACCCAGCACCCTGAGCACTGAGCACCCAGCACCCCGAGCACTGAGCACCCAGCACCCTGAGCACTGAGCACCCAGCACCCCGAGTACTGAGCACCGAGCACCCCGAGAACTGAGCACCCAGCACCCCGAGCACTGATTACTGAGCACACTGAGAACTGAGCACCCAGCACCCCGAGTACTGAGCACTGAGCACCCTGAGTACTGAGCACCCAGCACCCCGAGTACTGAGCACTGAGCACCATGAGTACTGAGCCCCCAGCACCCTGAGCATTGAGCACTGAGAACCCTGAGTACTGAGCACCGAGCACCCCGAGTACTGAGCACTGAGCACCATGAGTACTGAGCACCCAGCACCCCGAGTACTGAGCACTGAGCACCATGAGTACTGAGCACCCAGCACCCTGAGTACAGAGCACCGAGCTCCCCGAGCACTGAGCACCCTGAGTACTGAGCACCCACCACCCTGAGTACTGAGCACCCAGCACCCCGAGAATGAGCACGCTGAGCACTGAGTACCCAGCACCATGAGTACTGAGCACCGAGCACCCTGAGCACTGAGCACCCAGCACCCTGAGTACTGAGCACCCAGCACCCTGAGTACTGAGCACCCAGCACCCTGAGCACTGAGCACCCAGCAACCTGAGTACTGAGCACCCAGCACTCTGAGCACTGAGCCCCCAGCACCCCGAGCACTGAGCACCCAGCACACCGAGCACTGAGCACTGAGCACCCTGAGCACTGAGCACCCAGCACCCCGAGTACTGAGCACTGAGCACCCTGAGTACTGAGCACTGAGCACCCTGAGTACTGAGCACTGAGCACCCTGACTACTGAGCACCCAGCACCCTGAGTACTGAGCACCGAGCACCCAGAGAACTGAGCACCCAGCACCCCGAGCACTGAGCACCCTGAGCTCTTAGCACCCTGAGTACTGAGCACCCAGGACCCTGAGTACTGAGCACCGAGCACCCTGAGCACTGAGCACCCAGCATCCCGAGCACTGAGCACCCAGCACCCTGAGTACTGAGCACTGAGCACCCAGCACCCCGAGCACTGAGCACTCAGCACCCTGTGTACTGAGCACTGAGTATCCAGTACCCCGTGCACTGAGACCCAGCACCCTGAGCACTGAGCACCCAGCACCCCGAGTACTGAGCACCCAGCACCCCTAGCACTGAGCACCCAGCACCCTGAGTACTGAGCACCAAGCACCCCGAGCACTGAGCACCCAGCACCCCGAGCTCTGAGCACCCAGCACCCCGAGCACTGAGCAACGAGAACCCCGAGCACTGTGCACCCAGCACCCTGAGAACTGAGCACCCAGCACCCTGAGTACTGAGCACCCAGCATCCTGAGCACTGAGTACTGAGCAGCCCAAGCACTGAGCACCCAGCAACCTGAGCACTGAGCACCCAGCACCCCTTGCACTGAGCACCCAGCACCCGGAGTACTGAGCACGCAGCACCCTGAGTACTGTGCACCCAGCACCCCGAGCACTTAGCACCCAGCACCCTGAGTACTGAGCACCCAGCACCCTGATTACTGAGCACCCAGCACCATGAGTACTGAGCACCCAGCACCCTGAGTACTGAGCACCCAGCACCCTGAGCACTGAGCACCCAGCAACCTGCGTACTGAGCACCCAGCACTCTGAGCACTGAGCACCCAGCACCCCGAGCACTGAGCACCCAGCACCCTGAGTACTGAGCACCGAGCACCCCGAGCACTGAGCACCCAGCACCCTGAGTACTGAGCACGGAGCACCCTGAGTACTGTGCACCCAGCACCCCGAGCACTTAGCACCCAGCACCCTGAGTACTGAGCACTGAGCACCCTGAGCACTGAGCACCCAGCACCCCGAGTACTGAGCACTGAGCACCCTGAGTACTGAGCACCCAGCACCCCGAGTACTGAGCACTGAGCACCCTGAGTACTGAGCACCCAGCACCCTGAGCACTGAGCACTGAGAACCCTGAGTACTGAGCACCGAGCACCCAGAGAACTGAGCACCCAGAACCCCGAGCACTGAGCACCCTGAGCTCTTAGCACCCTGAGTACTGAGCACCCAGCACCCTGAGTACTGAGCACCCAGCACCCTGAGCACTGAGCACCCAGCACCCCGAGCACTGCGCACCCAGCACCCTGAGTACAGAGCACCGAGCTCCCCGAGCACTGAGCACCCTGAGTACTGAGCACCCAGCACCCTGAGTACTGAGCACCCAGCACCCCGAGAATGAGCACCCTGAGCACTGAGTACCCAGCACCATGAGTACTGAGCACCGAGCACCCTGAGCACTGAGCACCCAGCACCCTGAGTACTGAGCACCCAGCACCCTGAGTACTGAGCACCCAGCAACCTGAGTACTGAGCACCCAGCACCCTGAGCACTGAGCACTGAGAATCCTGAGTACTGAGCACCGAGCACCCAGAGAACTGAGCACCCAGCACCCCGAGCACTGAGCACCCTGAGCTCTTAGCACCCTGAGTACTGAGCACCCAGCACCCTGAGTACTGAGCACCCAGCACCCTGAGCACTGAGCACCCAGCACCCCGAGCACTGAGCACCCAGCACCCTGAGTACTGAGCACTGAGCACCCAGCACCCGAGCACTGAGCACTCAGCACCCTGTGTACTGAGCACTGAGTACCCAGTACCCCGTGCACTGAGACCCAGCACCCTGAGAACTGAGCACCCAGCACCCCGAGTACTGAGCACCCAGCAGCCCGAGCACTGTGCACCCAGCACCCCGAGCACTGAGCACCCAGCACCCTGAGTACTGAGCACCCAGCACCCCGAGCACTGAGCACCCAGCACCCCGAGCTCTGAGCACCCAGCACCCCGAGCACTGAGCAACGAGAACCCCGAGCACTGTGCACCCAGCACCCTGAGAACTGAGCACCCTGCACCCTGAGTACTGAGCAGCCAGCATCCTGAGCACTGAGTACTGAGCAGCCCAAGCACTGAGCACCCAGCACCCTGAGCACTGAGCACGCAGCACCCCTTGCACTGAGCACCCAGCACCCGGAGTACTGAGCACGCAGCACCCTGAGTACTGAGCACCCAGCACCCCGAGCACTGAGCACCCAGCACCCTGAGCACTGAGCACCCAGGACCCTGAGTACTGAGCACCCAGCACCCCGAGCACTGAGCACCCTGAGCTCTTAGCACCCTGAGTACTGAGCACCCAGCACCCTGAGTACGGAGCACCCAGCACCCTGAGCACTGAGCACCCAGCACCCTGAGTACTGAGCACCCAGCACCCTGAGTACTGAGCACTGAGCACCCCGAGCACTGAGCACCCAGCACCCTGAGCACTGAGCACCCAGCACCCCGAGCACTGTGCACCCAGCACCCTGAGCACTGAGCACAGAGCACCCCGAGCACTGAGCACCCAGCACCCTGAGCACTGAGCACCTAGCACCCCGAGCACTGAGCACCCAGCACCCTGATCACTGAGCACCCAGCACCCCAAGTACTGAGCACCGAGCACCCCGAGAACTGAGCACCCAGCACCCCGAGCACTGAGCACTGAGCACCCTGAGCACTGAGCACCCAGCACCCCGAGTACTGAGCACTGAGCACCCTGAGTACTGAGCACCCAGCACCCCGAGTACTGAGCACTGAGCACCATGAGTACTGAGCACCCAGCAACCTGAGCACTGAGCACTGAGAACCCTGAGTACTGAGCACCGAGCACCCCGAGCACTGAGCACCCAGCACCCTGAGTACAGAGCACCGAGCTCCCCGAGCACTGAGCACCCTGAGTACTGAGCACCCAGCACCCTGAGTACTGAGCACCCAGCACCCCGAGAATGAGCACCCTGAGCACTGAGTACCCAGCACCATGAGTACTGAGCACCGAGCACCCTGAGCACTGAGCACCCAGCACCCTGACTACTGAGCACCCAGCACCCTGAGTACTGAGCACCCAGCACCCTGAGCACTGAGCACCCAGCAACCTGAGTACTGAGCACCCAGCACTCTGAGCACTGAGCACCCAGCACCCCGAGCACTGAGCACCCAGCACCCCGAGCACTGAGCACTGAGCACCCTGAGCACTGAGCACCCAGCACCCCGAGTACTGAGCACTGAGCACCCTGAGTACTGAGCACCCAGCACCCCGAGTACTGAGCACTGAGCACCCTGAGTACTGAGCACCCAGCACCCTGAGCACTGAGCACTGAGAACCCTGAGTACTGAGCACCGAGCACCCAGAGAACTGAGCACCCAGCACCCCGAGCACTGAGCACCCTGAGCTCTTAGCACCCTGAGTACTGAGCACCCAGCACCCTGAGTACTGAGCACCCAGCACCCTGAGCACTGAGCAGCCAGCACCCCGAATACTGAGCACCCAGCACCCTGAGTACTGAACACCCAGCACCCAGAGCACTGAGCACTGAGCACCCAGCACCCTGAGCACTGAGCACTGAGCAACCAGCACCCTGAGCACTGAGCACCCAGCACCCCGAGCACTGAGCACCCAGCACCCTGAGCACCCAGCACCCTGAGCACTGAGAACCCTGAGCACTGAGCAATGAGCACCCAGCACCCTGAGTACTGAGCACCCAACACTCTGAGCACTGAGCACCCAGCACGCTGAGTACTGAGCACCCAGCACCCCGAGCACTGAGCACCCAGCACCCTGTGTACTGAGCACCGAGCACCCCGAGCACTGAGCACCCAGCACCCTGAGTACTGAGCACCCAGCACCCCGAGAATGAGCACCCAGCACCCCGAGCACTGAGCACCCAGCACCCTGAGCACTGAGCACACAGCACCCTGAGTACTGAGCACCCAGCACCCCGAGCACTGAGCACCCAGCACACTGTGTACTGAGCACCCTGAGTACTGAGCACCCAGCAACCTGAGTACTGAGCACACTGCACCCCGAGCACTGAGCTCCCTGAGTACTGAGCACCCAGCACCCTGAGCACTGAGCACCCAGCACCCTGAGTACTGAGCACTGAGCACCCAGAGAACTGAGCACCCAGCACCCCGAGGACTGAGCACCCAGCACCCTGTGCACTGAGCACTGAGCATCCAGCACCCCGAGCACTGAGCACCCTGAGCTCTTAGCACCCAGAGTACTGAGCACCCAGCACCCTGAGTACGGAGCACCCAGCACCCTGAGCACTGAGCACCCAGCACCCTGAGCACTGAGCACCCAGCACCCCGAGCACTGAGCACCCAGCACCCCGAGCACTGAGCACCCAGCACCCCGAGCACTGAGCACCCAGCACCCCGAGCACTGTGCACCCAGCACCCTGAGCACTGAGCACACAGCACCCCGAGCACTGAGCACACAGCACCCTGAGCACTGAGCACCCAGCACCCCGAGCACTGAGCACCCAGCACCCTGAGCACTGAGCACCCAGCACCCCGAGTACTGAGCACCGAGCACCCCAAGAACTGAGCACCCAGCACCCCGAGCACTGAGCACTGAGCACCCTGAGCACTGAGCACCCAGCACCCCGAGTACTGAGCACTGAGCACCCTGAGTACTGAGAACCCAGCACCCCGAGTACTGAGCACTGAGCACCATGAGTACTGAGCACCCAGCACCCTGAGCACTGAGCACTGAGAACCCTGAGTACTGAGCACCGAGCACCCCGAGCACTGAGCACCCAGCACCCTGAGTACAGAGCACCGAGCTCCCCGAGCACTGAGCACCCTGAGTACTGAGCACCCAGCACCCTGAGTACTGAGCACCCAGCACCCCGAGAATGAGCACCCTGAGCACTGAGTACCCAGCACCATGAGTACTGAGCACCGAGCACCCTGAGCACTGAGCACCCAGCACCCTGAGTACTGAGCACCCAGCACCCTGAGTACTGAGCACCCAGCACCCTGAGCACTGAGCACCCAGCAACCTGAGTACTGAGCACCCAGCACACTGAGCACTGAGCACCCAGCACCCCGAGCACTGAGCAACCAGCACCCCGAGCACTGAGCACCGAGCACCCTGAGCACTGAGCACCCAGCACCCCGAGTACTGAGCACTGAGCACCCTGTGTACTGAGCACCCAGCACCCCGAGTACTGAGCACTGAGCACCCTGAGTACTGAGCACGCAGCACCCTGAGCACTGAGCACTGAGAACCCTGAGTACTGAGCACCGAGCACCCAGAGAACTGAGCACCCAGCACCCCGAGCACTGAGCACCCTGAGCTCTTAGCACCCTGAGTACTGAGCACCCAGCACCCTGAGTACTGAGCACCCAGCACCCTGAGCCCTGAGCACCCAGCACCCCGAGCACTGAGCACCCAGCACCCTGAGTACTGAGCACTGAGCACCCAGCACCCCGAGCACTGAGCACTCAGCACCCTGTGTACTGAACACTGAGTACCCAGTACCCCGTGCACTGAGACCCAGCACCCTGAGCACTGAGTACCCAGCACCCCGAGTACTGAGCACCCAGCAGCCCGAGCACTGAGCACCCAGCACCCCGACCACTGAGCACCCAGCACCCTGAGTACTGAGCACCCAGCACCCCGAGCACTGAGCACCCAGCACCCCGAGCACTTAGCACCCAGCACACCGAGCACTGAGCACCCAGCACCCTGAGCACTGAGCACCCAGGACCCTGAGTACTGAGCACCCAGCACCCCGAGCACTGAGCACTCAGCACCCGGAGCACTGAGTACTGAGCACCCCGAGCACTGAGCACCCAGCACCCTGAGTACTGAGCACCCAGCACCCCGAGCACTGAGCACCCAGCACCCTGAGTACTGAGCACCGAGCACCCCGAGCACTGAGCACCCAGCACCCTGAGTACTGAGCACGGAGCACCCTGAGTACTGTGCACCCAGCACCCCGAGTACTGAGCACTGAGCACCCTGAGTACTGAGCACCCAGCACCCTGAGCACTGAGCACTGAGAACCCTGAGTACTGAGCACCGAGCACCCAGAGAACTGAGCACCCAGCACCCCGAGCACTGAGCACCCTGAGCTCTTAGCACCCTGAGTACTGAGCACCCAGCACCCTGAGTACTGAGCACCCAGCACCCTGAGCACTGAGCACCCAGCACTCCGAGCACTGAGCACCCAGCACCCTGAGTACTGAGCACTGAGGACCCAGCACCCCGAGCACTGAGCACTCAGCACCCTGTGTACTGTGCACTGAGTACCCAGTACCCCGTGCACTGAGACCCAGCACCCTGAGCACTGAGCACCCAGCACCCCTTGAACTGAGCACCCAGCACCCGGAGTACTGAGCACGCAGCACCCTGAGTACTGAGCACCCAGCACCCCGAGCACTGAGCACCCAGCACCCTGAGCACTGAGCACCCAGGACCCTGAGTACTGAGCACCCAGCACCCCGAGCACTGAGCACTCAGCACCCTGAGTACTGAGCACCGAGCACCCCGAGCACTGAGCACCCAGCACCCTGAGTACTGAGCACCCAGCACCCCGAGCACTGAGCACCCAGCACCCTGAGTACTGAGCACCGAGCACCCCGAGCACTGAGCACCCAGCACCCTGAGTACTGAGCACGGAGCACCCTGAGTACTGTGCACCCAGCACCCCGAGTACTGAGCACTGAGCACCCTGAGTACTGAGCACCCAGCACCCTGAGCACTGAGCACTGAGAACCCTGAGTACTGAGCACCGAGCACCCAGAGAACTGAGCACCCAGCACCCCGAGCACTGAGCACCCTGAGCTCTTAGCACCCTGAGTACTGAGCACCCAGCACCCTGAGTACTGAGCACCCAGCACCCTGAGCACTGAGCACCCAGCACTCCGAGCACTGAGCACCCAGCACCCTGAGTACTGAGCACTGAGGACCCAGCACCCCGAGCACTGAGCACTCAGCACCCTGTGTACTGTGCACTGAGTACCCAGTACCCCGTGCACTGAGACCCAGCACCCTGAGCACTGAGCACCCAGCACCCCGAATACTGAGCACCCAGCACCCTGAGTACTGAACACCCAGCACCCAGAGCACTGAGCACTGAGCACCCAGCACCCTGAGCACTGAGCACTGAGCAACCAGCACCCTGAGCACTGAGCACCCAGCACCCTGAGTACTGAGCACCCAGCACCCTGAGTACTGAGCACCCAGCACCCTGAGCACTGAGCACCCAGCATCCTGAGTACTGAGCACCCAGCACTCTGAGCACTGAGCACCCAGCACCCCGAGCACTGAGCACCCAGCACCCCGAGCACTGAGCACTCAGCACCCTGTGTACTGAACACTGAGTACCCAGTACCCCGTGCACTGAGACCCAGCACCCTGAGCACTGAGTACCCAGCACCCTGAGTACTGAGCACCCAGCAGCCCGAGCACTGAGCACCCAGCACCCCGAGCACTGAGCACCCAGCACCCTGAGTACTGAGCACCCAGCACCCCGAGCACTGAGCACCCAGCACCCCGAGCACTTAGCACCCAGCACACCGAGCACTGAGCAACGAGCACCCCGAGCACTGTGCACCCAGCACCCTGAGAACTGAGCACCCAGCACCCTGAGTACTGAGCACCCAGCATCCTGAGCACTGAGTACTGAGCACCCCGAGCACTGAGCACCCAGCACCCTGAACACTGAGCACCCAGCACCCCTTGAACTGAGCACCCAGCACCCGGAGTACTGAGCACCTAGCACCCCGAGAATGAGCACCCAGCACCCCGAGCACTGAGCACCCAGCACCCTGAGCACTGAGCACCCAGCACCCTGAGTACTGAGCACCCAGCACCCTGAGTACTGAGCACCCTGAGTACTGAGCACCCAGCACCCTGAGTACTGAGCACCCTGAGTACTGAGCACCCAGCACCCTGAGCACTGAGCACCCAGCACCCTGAGTACTGAGCACCCAGCACCCTGAGTACTGAGCACCCTGAGTACTGAGCACCCAGCACCCTGAGTACTGAGCACCCTGAGTACTGAGCACCCAGCAACCTGAGTACTGAGCACCCTGCACCCCGAGCACTGAGCTCCCTGAGTACTGAGCACCCAGCACCCCGAGGACTGAGCACCCAGCACCCTGTGCACTGAGCACTGAGCATCCAGCACCCCGAGCACTGAGCACTCTGAGCTCTTAGCACCCAGAGTACTGAGCACCCAGCACCCTGAGTACGGAGCACCCAGCACCCTGAGCACTGAGCACCCAGCACCCCGAGCACTGAGCACCCAGCACCCTGAGCACTGAGCACCCAGCACCCCGAGTACTGAGCACCGAGCACCCCGAGAACTGAGCACCCAGCACCCCGAGCGCTGAGCACTGAGCACACTGAGCACTGAGCACCCAGCACCCCGAGTACTGAGCACTGAGCACCCTGAGTACTGAGAACCCAGCACCCCGAGTACTGAGCACTGAGCACCATGAGTACTGAGAACCCAGCACCCTGAGCACTGAGCACTGAGAACCCTGAGTACTGAGCACCGAGCACCCCGAGCACTGAGCACCCAGCACCCTGAGTACAGAGCACCGAGCTCCCCGAGCACTGAGCACCCTGAGTACTGAGCACCCAGCACCCTGAGTACTGAGCACCCAGCACCCCGAGAATGAGCACCCTGAGCACTGAGTACCCAGCACCATGAGTACTGAGCACCGAGCACCCTGAGCACTGAGCACCCAGCACCCTGAGTACTGAGCACCCAGCACCCTGAGTACTGAGCACCCAGCACCCTGAGCACTGAGCACCCAGCAACCTGAGTACTGAGCACCCAGCACTCTGAGAACTGAGCACCCAGCACCCCCAGCACTGAGCAACCAGCACCCCGAGCACTGAGCACTGAGCACCCTGAGCACTGAGCACCCAGCACCCCGAGTACTGAGCACTGAGCACCCTGAGTACTGAGCACCCAGCACCCTGAGTACTGAGCACCCAGCACCCTGAGCACTGAGCACTGAGAACCCTGAGTACTGAGCACCCAGCACCCTGAGCACTGAGAACCCAGCACCCTGAGTACTGAGCACCCAGCACCCCGAGCACTGAGCAACCAGCACCCTGAGTATTGAGCACTGAGCACCCTGAGAACTGAGCACCGAACACCCTGAGTACTGAGCACCCAGCACCCTGAGCACTGAGCACCCAGCACCCTGAGTACTGAGCACCCAACACCCTGAGTACTGAGCCCCCAGCACCCTGAGCACTGAGCACCCAGCACCCCGAGCACTGAGCACCCAGCACCCTGAGTACTGAGCATCAAGCACGCTGAGCACTGAGCACCCAGCACCCTGAGCACTGAGCACCCAGCACCCTGAGCACTGAGCACTCAGCACCCTGAGTACTGAGCACCGAGCACCCCGAGCACTGAGCACCAGGTACCCCGAGCACTGAGCACCCAGCACCCTGAGTACTGAGCACCAAGCACCCTGAGTACTGAGCACTGAGCACTGAGCACCCTGAGCACTGAGCACCCAGCACCCTGAGCACTGAGCACCCAGCATCCTGAGCACTGAGTACTGAGCACCCAGCACCCTGAGCACTGAGCACCCACCACCCTGAGCACTGAGCAACAAGCACCCTGAGTACTGAGCACCCAGCACCCCAAACACTGAGCACCGAGCACCCTGAGAACTGAGCACCGAGCACCCTGAGTACTGAGCACCCAGCACCATGAGTACTGAGTACCGAGCACCCTGAGCACTGAGCACCCAGCCCCCTGAGTACTGAGCACCCAGCACCATGAGTACTGAGCACCCAGCACCCTGAGCACTGAGCACCCTGAGGACTGAGTACCCAGCACCCCGAGCACTGAGCACCCAGCACCCTGAGCACTGAGCACCCTGAGGACTGAGCACCCAGCACCCTGAGCACTGAGCACCCAGCACCCTGAGTACTGAGCACCGATCACCCTGAGCACTGAGCACCCAGCACCCTGAGCACTGAGCACCCAGCACCCTGAGTACTGAGCAACCTGAGTACTGAGCACCGATCACCCTGAGCACTGAGCACCCAGCACCCTGAGTACTGAGCACCCAGCACCCTGAGCACTGAGCACCCAGCACCCTGAGTACTGAGCACCCAGCACCCTGAGTTCTGAGCACCCAGCACCCTGAGTACTGATTACCCAGCACCCTGAGCACTGAGCACCCAGCACCCTGAGTAATGAGCACCGAGCACCCTGAGTACTGAGCACCCAGCACCCTGAGTACTGAGCACCCAGCACCCTGAGCACTGAGAACCCAGCACCCTGAGTACTGAGCACCCAGCACCCTGAGTACTGAGCACCCAGCAACCCTGAGTACTGAGCACCCAGCACCCTGAGTACTGAGCACCGAGCACCCCGAGCACTGAGCAACCAGCACCCTGAGTATTGAGCACTGAGCACCCTGAGAACTGAGCACCGAACACCCTGAGTACTGAGCACCCAGCACCCTGAGGACTGAGCACCCAGCACCCCGAGCACTGAGCACCCAGCACCCTGAGCACTGAGCACCCTGAGGACTGAGCACCCAGCACCCTGAGTACTGAGCACCCAGCACCCTGAGTACTGAGCACCCAGCACCCTGAGTACTGAGCACCCAGCACCCTGAGTACTGAGCACCCAGGACCCTGAGCACTGAGCACCCAGCACCCCGAGCACTGAGCACCCAGCACCCCGAGCACTGAGCACCCAGGACACCGAGCAATGATCAACCAGCACCCTGAGCACTGAGCACCCAGCACCCTGAGCACTGAGCACCCAGCACCCTGAGCACTGAGTACCCAGCACCCTGAGAACTGAGCACCCAGCACCCTGAGTACTGATCACCGAGCACCCCGAGCACTGAGCACCCAGCACCCTGAGTACTGAGCACCCAGCACGATGAGTACTGGGCACCCAGCACCCTGAGCACTGAGCACCCATCACCCTGAGTACTGAGCAACCTGAGTACTGAGCACCGATCACCCTGAGCACTGAGCACCCAGCACCCTAAGTACTGAGCACCCAGCACCCTGAGCACTGAGCACCCAGCACCCTGAGTACTGAGCACCCAGCACCCTGAGTTCTGAGCACCCAGCACCCTGAGTACTGATTACCCAGCACCCTGAGCACTGAGCACCCAGCACCCTGAGTAATGAGCACCGAGCACCCTGAGTACTGAGCACCCAGCACCCTGAGTACTGAGCACCCAGCACCCTGAGCACTGAGAACCCAGCAACCTGAGTACTGAGCACCCAGCACCCTGAGTACTGAGCACCCAGCAACCCTGAGTACTGAGCACCCAGCACCCTGAGTACTGAGCACCGAGCACCCCGAGCACTGAGCAACCAGCACCCTGAGTATTGAGCACTGAGCACCCTGAGAACTGAGCACCGAACACCCTGAGTACTGAGCACCCAGCACCCTGAGGACTGAGCACCCAGCACCCTGAGCACTGAGCACCCAGCACCCTGAGTACTGAGCACCCAGCACCCTGAGTACTGAGCACCCAGCACCCTGAGCACTGAGCACCCAGCACCCTGAGTACTGAGCACCCAGCACCCTGAGTACTGAGCACCCAGCACCCTGAGCACTGAGCACCCAGCACCCCGAGCACTGAGCACCCAGCACCCCGAGCACTGAGCACCCAGGACCCCGAGCACTGAGCACCCAGCACCCTGAGTACTGAGCACCGAGCTCCCCGAGCACTGAGCACCCTGAGTACTGAGCACCCAGCACCCTTAGTACTGAGCACCCAGCACCCCGAGAATGAGCACCCTGAGCACTGAGCACCCAGCACCCTGAGTACTGAGCACCCAGCACCCTAAGCACTGACGACCCAGCACCCTGAACATTGAGCACCCAGCACCCTGAGTACTGAACACCCAGCACCCTTAGCACTGAGCACTGAGCACCCAGCACCCTGAGCACTGAGCACTGAGCACCCAGCCTCCTGAAAACTGAGTACCCAGCACCCCGAGCACTGAGTACCCAGCACCCTGAGCCCCCAGCACCCTGAGCACTGAGCACCCTGAGCACTGAGCACCCAGCACCCTGAGTACTGAGCAGCCAACACTCTGAGCAAAGAGCAGCCAGCACGCTGAGTACTGAGCACTGAGCACCCAGCACCCTGAGTACTGAGCACCCAGCACCACGAGCACTGAGCACCCAGCACCCTGTGTACAGAGCACCGAGCACCCCGAGCACTGAGCATCCAACACGCTGAGTACTGAGCACCCAGCACGCCGAGAATGAGCACCCAGCACCTCGAGCACTGAGCACCCTGCACCCTGAGCACTGAGCACCCAGCACCCTGAGTACTGAGCACCCAGCACCCCGAGCACTGAGCACCCAGCACCCTGAGTACTAAGCACCCTGAGTACTGAGCACCCAGAACCCTGAGTACTGAGCACCCTGCACCCCGAGCACTGAGCTCCCTGAGTACTGAGCACCCAGCACCCCGAGCACTGAGCACCCAGCACCACGAGCACTGAGCACTGAGCACCCTGAGCACTGAGCACCCAGCACCCCGAGTACTGAGCACTGAGCACCCTGAGTACTGAGTACCCAGCACCCCGAGTACTGAGCACTGAGCACCCTGAGTACTGAGCACCCAGCACCCTGAGCACTGAGCACTGAGAACCCTGAGTACTGAGCACCGAGCACCCCGAGCACTGAGCACCCAGCACCCCGAGCACTGAGCACCCAGCATCCTGTGTACTGAGCACTGAGTACCCAGTACCCCCGAGCACTGAGACCCAGCACCCTGAGCTCTGAGCACCCAGCACCCCGAGTACTGAGCACCCAGCACCCCGAGCACTGAGCACCCAGCACCCCGAGCACTGAGCACCCAGCACCCTGAGTACTGAGCACCCAGCACCCCGAGCACTGAGCACCCAGCACCCCGAGCACTGAGCACCCAGCACCCTGAGTACTGAGCACCAAGCACCCCGAGCACTGAGCACCGAGCACCCCGAGCACTGAGCACCCAGCACCCCGAGCACTGAGCACCCAGCATTCTGAGAACTGAGCACCCAGCACCCTGAGTACTGAGCACCCAGCATCCTCAGCACTGAGCACCCAGTACCCTGAGCACTGAGCACCCAGGACCCTGAGTACTGAGCACCCAGCACCCTGAGTACTGAACACCCAGCACCCAGAGCACTGAGCACTGAGCACCCAGCACCCTGAGCACTGAGCACTGAGCAACCAGCACCCTGAGCACTGAGCACCAAGCACCCCGAGCACTGAGCACCCAGCACCCTGAGCACCCAGCACCCTGAGCACTGAGCACCCTGAGCACTGAGCAATGAGCATCCAGCACCCTGAGGACTGAGCACCCAACACTCTGAGCACTGAGCACCCAGCACGCTGAGTACTGAGCACCCAGCACCCCGAGCACTGTGCACCCAGCACCCTGAGCACTGAGCACACAGCACCCCGAGCACTGAGCACCCAGCACCCTGAGCACTGAGCACCCAGCACCCCGAGCACTGAGCACCCAGCACCCTGAGCACTGAGCACCCAGCACCCCGAGTACTGAGCACCGAGCACCCCGAGAACTGAGCACCCAGCACCCCGAGCACTGAGCACTGAGCACACTGAGAACTGAGCACCCAGCACCCCGAGTACTGAGCACTGAGCACCCTGAGTACTGAGCACCCAGCACCCCGAGTACTGAGCACTGAGCACCATGAGTACTGAGCCCCCAGCACCCTGAGCATTGAGCACTGAGAACCCTGAGTACTGAGCACCGAGCACCCCGAGTACTGAGCACTGAGCACCATGAGTACTGAGCACCCAGCACCCCGAGTACTGAGCACTGAGCACCATGAGTACTGAGCACCCAGCACCCTGAGTACAGAGCACCGAGCTCCCCGAGCACTGAGCACCCTGAGTACTGAGCACCCACCACCCTGAGTACTGAGCACCCAGCACCCCGAGAATGAGCACGCTGAGCACTGAGTACCCAGCACCATGAGTACTGAGCACCGAGCACCCTGAGCACTGAGCACCCAGCACCCTGAGTACTGAGCACCCAGCACCCTGAGTACTGAGCACCCAGCACCCTGAGCACTGAGCACCCAGCAACCTGAGTACTGAGCACCCAGCACTCTGAGCACTGAGCACCCAGCACCCCGAGCACTGAGCACCCAGCACACCGAGCACTGAGCACTGAGCACCCTGAGCACTGAGCACCCAGCACCCCGAGTACTGAGCACTGAGCACCCTGAGTACTGAGCACTGAGCACCCTGAGTACTGAGCACTGAGCACCCTGACTACTGAGCACCCAGCACCCTGAGTACTGAGCACCGAGCACCCAGAGAACTGAGCACCCAGCACCCCGAGCACTGAGCACCCTGAGCTCTTAGCACCCTGAGTACTGAGCACCCAGCACCCTGAGTACTGAGCACCGAGCACCCTGAGCACTGAGCACCCAGCATCCCGAGCACTGAGCACCCAGCACCCTGAGTACTGAGCACTGAGCACCCAGCACCCCGAGCACTGAGCACTCAGCACCCTGTGTACTGAGCACTGAGTATCCAGTACCCCGTGCACTGAGACCCAGCACCCTGAGCACTGAGCACCCAGCACCCCGAGTACTGAGCACCCAGCACCCCTAGCACTGAGCACCCAGCACCCTGAGTACTGAGCACCAAGCACCCCGAGCACTGAGCACCCAGCACCCCGAGCTCTGAGCACCCAGCACCCCGAGCACTGAGCAACGAGAACCCCGAGCACTGTGCACCCAGCACCCTGAGAACTGAGCACCCAGCACCCTGAGTACTGAGCACCCAGCATCCTGAGCACTGAGTACTGAGCAGCCCAAGCACTGAGCACCCAGCAACCTGAGCACTGAGCACCCAGCACCCCTTGCACTGAGCACCCAGCACCCGGAGTACTGAGCACGCAGCACCCTGAGTACTGTGCACCCAGCACCCCGAGCACTTAGCACCCAGCACCCTGAGTACTGAGCACCCAGCACCCTGATTACTGAGCACCCAGCACCATGAGTACTGAGCACCCAGCACCCTGAGTACTGAGCACCCAGCACCCTGAGCACTGAGCACCCAGCAACCTGCGTACTGAGCACCCAGCACTCTGAGCACTGAGCACCCAGCACCCCGAGCACTGAGCACCCAGCACCCTGAGTACTGAGCACCGAGCACCCCGAGCACTGAGCACCCAGCACCCTGAGTACTGAGCACGGAGCACCCTGAGTACTGTGCACCCAGCACCCCGAGCACTTAGCACCCAGCACCCTGAGTACTGAGCACTGAGCACCCTGAGCACTGAGCACCCAGCACCCCGAGTACTGAGCACTGAGCACCCTGAGTACTGAGCACCCAGCACCCCGAGTACTGAGCACTGAGCACCCTGAGTACTGAGCACCCAGCACCCTGAGCACTGAGCACTGAGAACCCTGAGTACTGAGCACCGAGCACCCAGAGAACTGAGCACCCAGAACCCCGAGCACTGAGCACCCTGAGCTCTTAGCACCCTGAGTACTGAGCACCCAGCACCCTGAGTACTGAGCACCCAGCACCCTGAGCACTGAGCACCCAGCACCCCGAGCACTGAGCACCCAGCACCCTGAGTACAGAGCACCGAGCTCCCCGAGCACTGAGCACCCTGAGTACTGAGCACCCAGCACCCTGAGTACTGAGCACCCAGCACCCCGAGAATGAGCACCCTGAGCACTGAGGACCCAGCACCATGAGTACTGAGCACCGAGCACCCTGAGCACTGAGCACCCAGCACCCTGAGTACTGAGCACCCAGCACCCTGAGTACTGAGCACCCAGCAACCTGAGTACTGAGCACCCAGCACCCTGAGCACTGAGCACTGAGAACCCTGAGTACTGAGCACCGAGCACCCAGAGAACTGAGCACCCAGCACCCCGAGCACTGAGCACCCTGAGCTCTTAGCACCCTGAGTACTGAGCACCCAGCACCCTGAGTACTGAGCACCCAGCACCCTGAGCACTGAGCACCCAGCACCCCGAGCACTGAGCACCCAGCACCCTGAGTACTGAGCACTGAGCACCCAGCACCCGAGCACTGAGCACTCAGCACCCTGTGTACTGAGCACTGAGTACCCAGTACCCCGTGCACTGAGACCCAGCACCCTGAGAACTGAGCACCCAGCACCCCGAGTACTGAGCACCCAGCAGCCCGAGCACTGTGCACCCAGCACCCCGAGCACTGAGCACCCAGCACCCTGAGTACTGAGCACCCAGCACCCCGAGCACTGAGCACCCAGCACCCCGAGCTCTGAGCACCCAGCACCCCGAGCACTGAGCAACGAGAACCCCGAGCACTGTGCACCCAGCACCCTGAGAACTGAGCACCCTGCACCCTGAGTACTGAGCACCCAGCATCCTGAGCACTGAGTACTGAGCAGCCCAAGCACTGAGCACCCAGCACCCTGAGCACTGAGCACGCAGCACCCCTTGCACTGAGCACCCAGCAACCGGAGAACTGAGCACGCAGCACCCTGAGTACTGAGCACCCAGCACCCCGAGCACTGAGCACCCAGCACCCTGAGCACTGAGCACCCAGGACCCTGAGTACTGAGCACCCAGCACCCCGAGCACTGAGCACCCTGAGCTCTTAGCACCCTGAGTACTGAGCACCCAGCACCCTGAGTACGGAGCACCCAGCACCCTGAGCACTGAGCACCCAGCACCCTGAGTACTGAGCACCCAGCACCCTGAGTACTGAGCACTGAGCACCCCGAGCACTGAGCACCCAGCACCCTGAGCACTGAGCACCCAGCACCCCGAGCACTGTGCACCCAGCACCCTGAGCACTGAGCACAGAGCACCCCGAGCACTGAGCACCCAGCACCCTGAGCACTGAGCACCTAGCACCCCGAGCACTGAGCACCCAGCACCCTGATCACTGAGCACCCAGCACCCCAAGTACTGAGCACCGAGCACCCCGAGAACTGAGCACCCAGCACCCCGAGCACTGAGCACTGAGCACCCTGAGCACTGAGCACCCAGCACCCCGAGTACTGAGCACTGAGCACCCTGAGTACTGAGCACCCAGCACCCCGAGTACTGAGCACTGAGCACCATGAGTACTGAGCACCCAGCAACCTGAGCACTGAGCACTGAGAACCCTGAGTACTGAGCACCGAGCACCCCGAGCACTGAGCACCCAGCACCCTGAGTACAGAGCACCGAGCTCCCCGAGCACTGAGCACCCTGAGTACTGAGCACCCAGCACCCTGAGTACTGAGCACCCAGCACCCCGAGAATGAGCACCCTGAGCACTGAGTACCCAGCACCATGAGTACTGAGCACCGAGCACCCTGAGCACTGAGCACCCAGCACCCTGACTACTGAGCACCCAGCACCCTGAGTACTGAGCACCCAGCACCCTGAGCACTGAGCACCCAGCAACCTGAGTACTGAGCACCCAGCACCCTGAGCACTGAGCACCCAGCACCCTGAGCACTGAGTACCCAGCACCCTGAGAACTGAGCACCCAGCACCCTGAGTACTGATCACCGAGCACCCCGAGCACTGAGCACCCAGCACCCTGAGTACTGAGCACCCAGCACGATGAGTACTGGGCACCCAGCACCCTGAGCACTGAGCACCCATCACCCTGAGTACTGAGCAACCTGAGTACTGAGCACCGATCACCCTGAGCACTGAGCACCCAGCACCCTAAGTACTGAGCACCCAGCACCCTGAGCACTGAGCACCCAGCACCCTGAGTACTGAGCACCCAGCACCCTGAGTTCTGAGCACCCAGCACCCTGAGTACTGATTACCCAGCACCCTGAGCACTGAGCACCCAGCACCCTGAGTAATGAGCACCGAGCACCCTGAGTACTGAGCACCCAGCACCCTGAGTACTGAGCACCCAGCACCCTGAGCACTGAGAACCCAGCAACCTGAGTACTGAGCACCCAGCACCCTGAGTACTGAGCACCCAGCAACCCTGAGTACTGAGCACCCAGCACCCTGAGTACTGAGCACCGAGCACCCCGAGCACTGAGCAACCAGCACCCTGAGTATTGAGCACTGAGCACCCTGAGAACTGAGCACCGAACACCCTGAGTACTGAGCACCCAGCACCCTGAGGACTGAGCACCCAGCACCCTGAGCACTGAGCACCCAGCACCCTGAGTACTGAGCACCCAGCACCCTGAGTACTGAGCACCCAGCACCCTGAGCACTGAGCACCCAGCACCCTGAGTACTGAGCACCCAGCACCCTGAGTACTGAGCACCCAGCACCCTGAGCACTGAGCACCCAGCACCCCGAGCACTGAGCACCCAGCACCCCGAGCACTGAGCACCCAGGACCCCGAGCACTGAGCACCCAGCACCCTGAGTACTGAGCACCGAGCTCCCCGAGCACTGAGCACCCTGAGTACTGAGCACCCAGCACCCTTAGTACTGAGCACCCAGCACCCCGAGAATGAGCACCCTGAGCACTGAGCACCCAGCACCCTGAGTACTGAGCACCCAGCACCCTAAGCACTGACGACCCAGCACCCTGAACATTGAGCACCCAGCACCCTGAGTACTGAACACCCAGCACCCTTAGCACTGAGCACTGAGCACCCAGCACCCTGAGCACTGAGCACTGAGCACCCAGCCTCCTGAAAACTGAGTACCCAGCACCCCGAGCACTGAGTACCCAGCACCCTGAGCCCCCAGCACCCTGAGCACTGAGCACCCTGAGCACTGAGCACCCAGCACCCTGAGTACTGAGCAGCCAACACTCTGAGCAAAGAGCAGCCAGCACGCTGAGTACTGAGCACTGAGCACCCAGCACCCTGAGTACTGAGCACCCAGCACCACGAGCACTGAGCACCCAGCACCCTGTGTACAGAGCACCGAGCACCCCGAGCACTGAGCATCCAACACGCTGAGTACTGAGCACCCAGCACGCCGAGAATGAGCACCCAGCACCTCGAGCACTGAGCACCCTGCACCCTGAGCACTGAGCACCCAGCACCCTGAGTACTGAGCACCCAGCACCCCGAGCACTGAGCACCCAGCACCCTGAGTACTAAGCACCCTGAGTACTGAGCACCCAGAACCCTGAGTACTGAGCACCCTGCACCCCGAGCACTGAGCTCCCTGAGTACTGAGCACCCAGCACCCCGAGCACTGAGCACCCAGCACCACGAGCACTGAGCACTGAGCACCCTGAGCACTGAGCACCCAGCACCCCGAGTACTGAGCACTGAGCACCCTGAGTACTGAGTACCCAGCACCCCGAGTACTGAGCACTGAGCACCCTGAGTACTGAGCACCCAGCACCCTGAGCACTGAGCACTGAGAACCCTGAGTACTGAGCACCGAGCACCCCGAGCACTGAGCACCCAGCACCCCGAGCACTGAGCACCCAGCATCCTGTGTACTGAGCACTGAGTACCCAGTACCCCCGAGCACTGAGACCCAGCACCCTGAGCTCTGAGCACCCAGCACCCCGAGTACTGAGCACCCAGCACCCCGAGCACTGAGCACCCAGCACCCCGAGCACTGAGCACCCAGCACCCTGAGTACTGAGCACCCAGCACCCCGAGCACTGAGCACCCAGCACCCCGAGCACTGAGCACCCAGCACCCTGAGTACTGAGCACCAAGCACCCCGAGCACTGAGCACCGAGCACCCCGAGCACTGAGCACCCAGCACCCCGAGCACTGAGCACCCAGCATTCTGAGAACTGAGCACCCAGCACCCTGAGTACTGAGCACCCAGCATCCTCAGCACTGAGCACCCAGTACCCTGAGCACTGAGCACCCAGGACCCTGAGTACTGAGCACCCAGCACCCTGAGTACTGAACACCCAGCACCCAGAGCACTGAGCACTGAGCACCCAGCACCCTGAGCACTGAGCACTGAGCAACCAGCACCCTGAGCACTGAGCACCAAGCACCCCGAGCACTGAGCACCCAGCACCCTGAGCACCCAGCACCCTGAGCACTGAGCACCCTGAGCACTGAGCAATGAGCATCCAGCACCCTGAGGACTGAGCACCCAACACTCTGAGCACTGAGCACCCAGCACGCTGAGTACTGAGCACCCAGCACCCCGAGCACTGTGCACCCAGCACCCTGAGCACTGAGCACACAGCACCCCGAGCACTGAGCACCCAGCACCCTGAGCACTGAGCACCCAGCACCCCGAGCACTGAGCACCCAGCACCCTGAGCACTGAGCACCCAGCACCCCGAGTACTGAGCACCGAGCACCCCGAGAACTGAGCACCCAGCACCCCGAGCACTGAGCACTGAGCACACTGAGAACTGAGCACCCAGCACCCCGAGTACTGAGCACTGAGCACCCTGAGTACTGAGCACCCAGCACCCCGAGTACTGAGCACTGAGCACCATGAGTACTGAGCCCCCAGCACCCTGAGCATTGAGCACTGAGAACCCTGAGTACTGAGCACCGAGCACCCCGAGTACTGAGCACTGAGCACCATGAGTACTGAGCACCCAGCACCCCGAGTACTGAGCACTGAGCACCATGAGTACTGAGCACCCAGCACCCTGAGTACAGAGCACCGAGCTCCCCGAGCACTGAGCACCCTGAGTACTGAGCACCCACCACCCTGAGTACTGAGCACCCAGCACCCCGAGAATGAGCACGCTGAGCACTGAGTACCCAGCACCATGAGTACTGAGCACCGAGCACCCTGAGCACTGAGCACCCAGCACCCTGAGTACTGAGCACCCAGCACCCTGAGTACTGAGCACCCAGCACCCTGAGCACTGAGCACCCAGCAACCTGAGTACTGAGCACCCAGCACTCTGAGCACTGAGCACCCAGCACCCCGAGCACTGAGCACCCAGCACACCGAGCACTGAGCACTGAGCACCCTGAGCACTGAGCACCCAGCACCCCGAGTACTGAGCACTGAGCACCCTGAGTACTGAGCACTGAGCACCCTGAGTACTGAGCACTGAGCACCCTGACTACTGAGCACCCAGCACCCTGAGTACTGAGCACCGAGCACCCAGAGAACTGAGCACCCAGCACCCCGAGCACTGAGCACCCTGAGCTCTTAGCACCCTGAGTACTGAGCACCCAGCACCCTGAGTACTGAGCACCGAGCACCCTGAGCACTGAGCACCCAGCATCCCGAGCACTGAGCACCCAGCACCCTGAGTACTGAGCACTGAGCACCCAGCACCCCGAGCACTGAGCACTCAGCACCCTGTGTACTGAGCACTGAGTATCCAGTACCCCGTGCACTGAGACCCAGCACCCTGAGCACTGAGCACCCAGCACCCCGAGTACTGAGCACCCAGCACCCCTAGCACTGAGCACCCAGCACCCTGAGTACTGAGCACCAAGCACCCCGAGCACTGAGCACCCAGCACCCCGAGCTCTGAGCACCCAGCACCCCGAGCACTGAGCAACGAGAACCCCGAGCACTGTGCACCCAGCACCCTGAGAACTGAGCACCCAGCACCCTGAGTACTGAGCACCCAGCATCCTGAGCACTGAGTACTGAGCAGCCCAAGCACTGAGCACCCAGCAACCTGAGCACTGAGCACCCAGCACCCCTTGCACTGAGCACCCAGCACCCGGAGTACTGAGCACGCAGCACCCTGAGTACTGTGCACCCAGCACCCCGAGCACTTAGCACCCAGCACCCTGAGTACTGAGCACCCAGCACCCTGATTACTGAGCACCCAGCACCATGAGTACTGAGCACCCAGCACCCTGAGTACTGAGCACCCAGCACCCTGAGCACTGAGCACCCAGCAACCTGCGTACTGAGCACCCAGCACTCTGAGCACTGAGCACCCAGCACCCCGAGCACTGAGCACCCAGCACCCTGAGTACTGAGCACCGAGCACCCCGAGCACTGAGCACCCAGCACCCTGAGTACTGAGCACGGAGCACCCTGAGTACTGTGCACCCAGCACCCCGAGCACTTAGCACCCAGCACCCTGAGTACTGAGCACTGAGCACCCTGAGCACTGAGCACCCAGCACCCCGAGTACTGAGCACTGAGCACCCTGAGTACTGAGCACCCAGCACCCCGAGTACTGAGCACTGAGCACCCTGAGTACTGAGCACCCAGCACCCTGAGCACTGAGCACTGAGAACCCTGAGTACTGAGCACCGAGCACCCAGAGAACTGAGCACCCAGAACCCCGAGCACTGAGCACCCTGAGCTCTTAGCACCCTGAGTACTGAGCACCCAGCACCCTGAGTACTGAGCACCCAGCACCCTGAGCACTGAGCACCCAGCACCCCGAGCACTGAGCACCCAGCACCCTGAGTACAGAGCACCGAGCTCCCCGAGCACTGAGCACCCTGAGTACTGAGCACCCAGCACCCTGAGTACTGAGCACCCAGCACCCCGAGAATGAGCACCCTGAGCACTGAGGACCCAGCACCATGAGTACTGAGCACCGAGCACCCTGAGCACTGAGCACCCAGCACCCTGAGTACTGAGCACCCAGCACCCTGAGTACTGAGCACCCAGCAACCTGAGTACTGAGCACCCAGCACCCTGAGCACTGAGCACTGAGAACCCTGAGTACTGAGCACCGAGCACCCAGAGAACTGAGCACCCAGCACCCCGAGCACTGAGCACCCTGAGCTCTTAGCACCCTGAGTACTGAGCACCCAGCACCCTGAGTACTGAGCACCCAGCACCCTGAGCACTGAGCACCCAGCACCCCGAGCACTGAGCACCCAGCACCCTGAGTACTGAGCACTGAGCACCCAGCACCCGAGCACTGAGCACTCAGCACCCTGTGTACTGAGCACTGAGTACCCAGTACCCCGTGCACTGAGACCCAGCACCCTGAGAACTGAGCACCCAGCACCCCGAGTACTGAGCACCCAGCAGCCCGAGCACTGTGCACCCAGCACCCCGAGCACTGAGCACCCAGCACCCTGAGTACTGAGCACCCAGCACCCCGAGCACTGAGCACCCAGCACCCCGAGCTCTGAGCACCCAGCACCCCGAGCACTGAGCAACGAGAACCCCGAGCACTGTGCACCCAGCACCCTGAGAACTGAGCACCCTGCACCCTGAGTACTGAGCACCCAGCATCCTGAGCACTGAGTACTGAGCAGCCCAAGCACTGAGCACCCAGCACCCTGAGCACTGAGCACGCAGCACCCCTTGCACTGAGCACCCAGCAACCGGAGAACTGAGCACGCAGCACCCTGAGTACTGAGCACCCAGCACCCCGAGCACTGAGCACCCAGCACCCTGAGCACTGAGCACCCAGGACCCTGAGTACTGAGCACCCAGCACCCCGAGCACTGAGCACCCTGAGCTCTTAGCACCCTGAGTACTGAGCACCCAGCACCCTGAGTACGGAGCACCCAGCACCCTGAGCACTGAGCACCCAGCACCCTGAGTACTGAGCACCCAGCACCCTGAGTACTGAGCACTGAGCACCCCGAGCACTGAGCACCCAGCACCCTGAGCACTGAGCACCCAGCACCCCGAGCACTGTGCACCCAGCACCCTGAGCACTGAGCACAGAGCACCCCGAGCACTGAGCACCCAGCACCCTGAGCACTGAGCACCTAGCACCCCGAGCACTGAGCACCCAGCACCCTGATCACTGAGCACCCAGCACCCCAAGTACTGAGCACCGAGCACCCCGAGAACTGAGCACCCAGCACCCCGAGCACTGAGCACTGAGCACCCTGAGCACTGAGCACCCAGCACCCCGAGTACTGAGCACTGAGCACCCTGAGTACTGAGCACCCAGCACCCCGAGTACTGAGCACTGAGCACCATGAGTACTGAGCACCCAGCAACCTGAGCACTGAGCACTGAGAACCCTGAGTACTGAGCACCGAGCACCCCGAGCACTGAGCACCCAGCACCCTGAGTACAGAGCACCGAGCTCCCCGAGCACTGAGCACCCTGAGTACTGAGCACCCAGCACCCTGAGTACTGAGCACCCAGCACCCCGAGAATGAGCACCCTGAGCACTGAGTACCCAGCACCATGAGTACTGAGCACCGAGCACCCTGAGCACTGAGCACCCAGCACCCTGACTACTGAGCACCCAGCACCCTGAGTACTGAGCACCCAGCACCCTGAGCACTGAGCACCCAGCAACCTGAGTACTGAGCACCCAGCACTCTGAGCACTGAGCACCCAGCACCCCGAGCACTGAGCACCCAGCACCCCGAGCACTGAGCACTGAGCACCCTGAGCACTGAGCACCCAGCACCCCGAGTACTGAGCACTGAGCACCCTGAGTACTGAGCACCCAGCACCCCGAGTACTGAGCACTGAGCACCCTGAGTACTGAGCACCCAGCACCCTGAGCACTGAGCACTGAGAACCCTGAGTACTGAGCACCGAGCACCCAGAGAACTGAGCACCCAGCACCCCGAGCACTGAGCACCCTGAGCTCTTAGCACCCTGAGTACTGAGCACCCAGCACCCTGAGTACTGAGCACCCAGCACCCTGAGCACTGAGCAGCCAGCACCCCGAATACTGAGCACCCAGCACCCTGAGTACTGAACACCCAGCACCCAGAGCACTGAGCACTGAGCACCCAGCACCCTGAGCACTGAGCACTGAGCAACCAGCACCCTGAGCACTGAGCACCCAGCACCCCGAGCACTGAGCACCCAGCACCCTGAGCACCCAGCACCCTGAGCACTGAGAACCCTGAGCACTGAGCAATGAGCACCCAGCACCCTGAGTACTGAGCACCCAACACTCTGAGCACTGAGCACCCAGCACGCTGAGTACTGAGCACCCAGCACCCCGAGCACTGAGCACCCAGCACCCTGTGTACTGAGCACCGAGCACCCCGAGCACTGAGCACCCAGCACCCTGAGTACTGAGCACCCAGCACCCCGAGAATGAGCACCCAGCACCCCGAGCACTGAGCACCCAGCACCCTGAGCACTGAGCACACAGCACCCTGAGTACTGAGCACCCAGCACCCCGAGCACTGAGCACCCAGCACACTGTGTACTGAGCACCCTGAGTACTGAGCACCCAGCAACCTGAGTACTGAGCACACTGCACCCCGAGCACTGAGCTCCCTGAGTACTGAGCACCCAGCACCCTGAGCACTGAGCACCCAGCACCCTGAGTACTGAGCACTGAGCACCCAGAGAACTGAGCACGCAGCACCCCGAGGACTGAGCACCCAGCACCCTGTGCACTGAGCACTGAGCATCCAGCACCCCGAGCACTGAGCACCCTGAGCTCTTAGCACCCAGAGTACTGAGCACCCAGCACCCTGAGTACGGAGCACCCAGCACCCTGAGCACTGAGCACCCAGCACCCTGAGCACTGAGCACCCAGCACCCCGAGCACTGAGCACCCAGCACCCCGAGCACTGAGCACCCAGCACCCCGAGCACTGAGCACCCAGCACCCCGAGCACTGTGCACCCAGCACCCTGAGCACTGAGCACACAGCACCCCGAGCACTGAGCACACAGCACCCTGAGCACTGAGCACCCAGCACCCCGAGCACTGAGCACCCAGCACCCTGAGCACTGAGCACCCAGCACCCCGAGTACTGAGCACCGAGCACCCCAAGAACTGAGCACCCAGCACCCCGAGCACTGAGCACTGAGCACCCTGAGCACTGAGCACCCAGCACCCCGAGTACTGAGCACTGAGCACCCTGAGTACTGAGAACCCAGCACCCCGAGTACTGAGCACTGAGCACCATGAGTACTGAGCACCCAGCACCCTGAGCACTGAGCACTGAGAACCCTGAGTACTGAGCACCGAGCACCCCGAGCACTGAGCACCCAGCACCCTGAGTACAGAGCACCGAGCTCCCCGAGCACTGAGCACCCTGAGTACTGAGCACCCAGCACCCTGAGTACTGAGCACCCAGCACCCCGAGAATGAGCACCCTGAGCACTGAGTACCCAGCACCATGAGTACTGAGCACCGAGCACCCTGAGCACTGAGCACCCAGCACCCTGAGTACTGAGCACCCAGCACCCTGAGTACTGAGCACCCAGCACCCTGAGCACTGAGCACCCAGCAACCTGAGTACTGAGCACCCAGCACACTGAGCACTGAGCACCCAGCACCCCGAGCACTGAGCAACCAGCACCCCGAGCACTGAGCACCGAGCACCCTGAGCACTGAGCACCCAGCACCCCGAGTACTGAGCACTGAGCACCCTGTGTACTGAGCACCCAGCACCCCGAGTACTGAGCACTGAGCACCCTGAGTACTGAGCACGCAGCACCCTGAGCACTGAGCACTGAGAACCCTGAGTACTGAGCACCGAGCACCCAGAGAACTGAGCACCCAGCACCCCGAGCACTGAGCACCCTGAGCTCTTAGCACCCTGAGTACTGAGCACCCAGCACCCTGAGTACTGAGCACCCAGCACCCTGAGCCCTGAGCACCCAGCACCCCGAGCACTGAGCACCCAGCACCCTGAGTACTGAGCACTGAGCACCCAGCACCCCGAGCACTGAGCACTCAGCACCCTGTGTACTGAACACTGAGTACCCAGTACCCCGTGCACTGAGACCCAGCACCCTGAGCACTGAGTACCCAGCACCCCGAGTACTGAGCACCCAGCAGCCCGAGCACTGAGCACCCAGCACCCCGACCACTGAGCACCCAGCACCCTGAGTACTGAGCACCCAGCACCCCGAGCACTGAGCACCCAGCACCCCGAGCACTTAGCACCCAGCACACCGAGCACTGAGCAACGAGCACCCCGAGCACTGTGCACCCAGCACCCTGAGAACTGAGCACCCAGCACCCTGAGTACTGAGCACCCAGCATCCGGAGCACTGAGTACTGAGCACCCCGAGCACTGAGCACCCAGCACCCTGAACACTGAGCACCCAGCACCCCTTGAACTGAGCACCCAGCACCCGGAGTACTGAGCACGCAGCACCCTGAGTACTGAGCCCCCAGCACCCCGAGCACTGAGCACCCAGCACCCTGAGCACTGAGCACCCAGGACCCTGAGTACTGAGCACCCAGCACCCCGAGCACTGAGCACTCAGCACCCTGAGTACTGAGCACCGAGCACCCCGAGCACTGAGCACCCAGCACCCTGAGTACTGAGCACCCAGCACCCCGAGCACTGAGCACCCAGCACCCTGAGTACTGAGCACCGAGCACCCCGAGCACTGAGCACCCAGCACCCTGAGTACTGAGCACGGAGCACCCTGAGTACTGTGCACCCAGCACCCCGAGTACTGAGCACTGAGCACCCTGAGTACTGAGCACCCAGCACCCTGAGCACTGAGCACTGAGAACCCTGAGTACTGAGCACCGAGCACCCAGAGAACTGAGCACCCAGCACCCCGAGCACTGAGCACCCTGAGCTCTTAGCACCCTGAGTACTGAGCACCCAGCACCCTGAGTACTGAGCACCCAGCACCCTGAGCACTGAGCACCCAGCACTCCGAGCACTGAGCACCCAGCACCCTGAGTACTGAGCACTGAGGACCCAGCACCCCGAGCACTGAGCACTCAGCACCCTGTGTACTGTGCACTGAGTACCCAGTACCCCGTGCACTGAGACCCAGCACCCTGAGCACTGAGCACCCAGCACCCCGAATACTGAGCACCCAGCACCCTGAGTACTGAACACCCAGCACCCAGAGCACTGAGCACTGAGCACCCAGCACCCTGAGCACTGAGCACTGAGCAACCAGCACCCTGAGCACTGAGCACCCAGCACCCTGAGTACTGAGCACCCAGCACCCTGAGTACTGAGCACCCAGCACCCTGAGCACTGAGCACCCAGCAACCTGAGTACTGAGCACCCAGCACTCTGAGCACTGAGCACCCAGCACCCCGAGCACTGAGCACCCAGCACCCCGAGCACTGAGCACTCAGCACCCTGTGTACTGAACACTGAGTACCCAGTACCCCCGTGCACTGAGACCCAGCACCCTGAGCACTGAGTACCCAGCACCCTGAGTACTGAGCACCCAGCAGCCCGAGCACTGAGCACCCAGCACCCCGAGCACTGAGCACCCAGCACCCTGAGTACTGAGCACCCAGCACCCCGAGCACTGTGCACCCAGCACCCCGAGCACTTAGCACCCAGCACACCGAGCACTGAGCAACGAGCACCCCGAGCACTGTGCACCCAGCACCCTGAGAACTGAGCACCCAGCACCCTGAGTACTGAGCACCCAGCATCCTGAGCACTGAGTACTGAGCACCCCGAGCACTGAGCACCCAGCACCCTGAACACTGAGCACCCAGCACCCCTTGAACTGAGCACCCAGCACCCGGAGTACTGAGCACGCAGCACCCTGAGTACTGAGCACCCAGCACCCCGAGCACTGAGCACCCAGCACCCTGAGCACTGAGCACCCAGGACCCTGAGTACTGAGCACCCAGCACCCCGAGCACTGAGCACCCAGCACCCTGAGTACTGAGCACCGAGCACCCCGAGCACTGAGCACCCAGCACCCTGAGTACTGAGCACCGAGCACCCCGAGCACTGAGCACCCAGCACCCTGAGTACTGAGCACCGAGCACCCCGAGCACTGAGCACCCAGCACCCTGAGTACTGAGCACGGAGCACCCTGAGTACTGTGCACCCAGCACCCCGAGTACTGAGCACTGAGCACCCTGAGTACTGAGCACCCAGCACCCTGAGCACTGAGCACTGAGAACCCTGAGTACTGAGCACCGAGCACCCAGAGAACTGAGCACCCAGCACCCCGAGCACTGAGCACCCTGAGCTCTTAGCACCCTGAGTACTGAGCACCCAGCACCCTGAGTACTGAGCACCCAGCACCCTGAGCACTGAGCACCCAGCACCCCGAGCACTGAGCACCCAGCACCCTGAGTACTGAGCACTGAGCACCCAGCACCCCGAGCACTGAGCACTCAGCACCCTGTGTACTGTGCACTGAGTACCCAGTACCCCGTGCACTGAGACCCAGCACCCTGAGCACTGAGCACCCAGCACCCCGAATACTGAGCACCCAGCACCCTGAGTACTGAACACCCAGCACCCAGAGCACTGAGCACTGAGCACCCAGCACCCTGAGCACTGAGCACTGAGCAACCAGCACCCTGAGCACCCAGCACCCTGAGCACTGAGAACCCTGAGCACTGAGCAATGAGCACCCAGCACCCTGAGTACTGAGCACCCAACACTCTGAGCACTGAGCACCCAACACGCTGAGTACTGAGCACCCAGCACCCCGAGCACTGAGCACCCAGCACCCTGTGTACTGAGCACCGAGCACCAAGAGCACTGAGCACCCAGCACCCTGAGTACTGAGCACCCAGCACCCCGAGAATGAGCACCCAGCACCCCGAGCACTGAGCACCCAGCACCCTGAGCACTGAGCACCCAGCACCCTGAGTACTGAGCACCCAGCACCCTGAGTACTGAGCACCCTGAGTACTGAGCACCCAGCACCCTGAGTACTGAGCACCCTGAGTACTGAGCACCCAGCAACCTGAGTACTGAGCACCCTGCACCCCGAGCACTGAGCTCCCTGAGTACTGAGCACCCAGCACCCTGAGAACTGAGCACCCAGCACCCTAAGTACTGAGCACTGAGCACCCAGAGAACTGAGCACCCAGCACCCCGAGGACTGAGCACCCAGCACCCTGTGCACTGAGCACTGAGCATCCAGCACCCCGAGCACTGAGCACCCTGAGCTCTTAGCACCCAGAGTACTGAGCACCCAGCACCCTGAGTACGGAGCACCCAGCACCCTGAGCACTGAGCACCCAGCACCCCGAGCACTGAGCACCCAGCACCCTGAGCACTGAGCACCCAGCACCCCGAGTACTGAGCACCGAGCACCCCGAGAACTGAGCACCCAGCACCCCGAGCGCTGAGCACTGAGCACACTGAGCACTGAGCACCCAGCACCCCGAGTACTGAGCACTGAGCACCCTGAGTACTGAGAACCCAGCACCCCGAGTACTGAGCACTGAGCACCATGAGTACTGAGAACCCAGCACCCTGAGCACTGAGCACTGAGAACCCTGAGTACTGAGCACCGAGCACCCCGAGCACTGAGCACCCAGCACCCTGAGTACAGAGCACCGAGCTCCCCGAGCACTGAGCACCCTGAGTACTGAGCACCCAGCACCCTGAGTACTGAGCACCCAGCACCCCGAGAATGAGCACCCTGAGCACTGAGTACCCAGCACCATGAGTACTGAGCACCGAGCACCCTGAGCACTGAGCACCCAGCACCCTGAGTACTGAGCACCCAGCACCCTGAGTACTGAGCACCCAGCACCCTGAGCACTGAGCACCCAGCAACCTGAGTACTGAGCACCCAGCACTCTGAGCACTGAGCACCCAGCACCCCCAGCACTGAGCAACCAGCACCCCGAGCACTGAGCACCGAGCACCCTGAGCACTGAGCACCCAGCACCCCGAGTACTGAGCACTGAGCACCCTGTGTACTGAGCACCCAGCACCCCGAGCACTGAGCACACAGCACCCTGAGCACTGAGCACCCAGCACCCCGAGTACTGAGCACTGAGCACCCTGAGTACTGAGCACCCAGCACCCCGAGTACTGAGCACTGAGCACCATGAGTACTGAGCACCCAGCAACCTGAGCACTGAGCACTGAGAACCCTGAGTACTGAGCACCGAGCACCCCGAGCACTGAGCACCCAGCACCCTGAGTACAGAGCACCGAGCTCCCCGAGCACTGAGCACCCTGAGTACTGAGCACCCAGCACCCTGAGTACTGAGCACCCAGCACCCCGAGAATGAGCACCCTGAGCACTGAGTACCCAGCACCATGAGTACTGAGCACCGAGCACCCTGAGCACTGAGCACCCAGCACCCTGACTACTGAGCACCCAGCACCCTGAGTACTGAGCACCCAGCACCCTGAGCACTGAGCACCCAGCAACCTGAGTACTGAGCACCCAGCACTCTGAGCACTGAGCACCCAGCACCCCGAGCACTGAGCACCCAGCACCCCGAGCACTGAGCACTGAGCACCCTGAGCACTGAGCACCCAGCACCCCGAGTACTGAGCACTGAGCACCCTGAGTACTGAGCACCCAGCACCCCGAGTACTGAGCACTGAGCACCCTGAGTACTGAGCACCCAGCACCCTGAGCACTGAGCACTGAGAACCCTGAGTACTGAGCACCGAGCACCCAGAGAACTGAGCACCCAGCACCCCGAGCACTGAGCACCCTGAGCTCTTAGCACCCTGAGTACTGAGCACCCAGCACCCTGAGTACTGAGCACCCAGCACCCTGAGCACTGAGCAGCCAGCACCCCGAATACTGAGCACCCAGCACCCTGAGTACTGAACACCCAGCACCCAGAGCACTGAGCACTGAGCACCCAGCACCCTGAGCACTGAGCACTGAGCAACCAGCACCCTGAGCACTGAGCACCCAGCACCCCGAGCACTGAGCACCCAGCACCCTGAGCACCCAGCACCCTGAGCACTGAGAACCCTGAGCACTGAGCAATGAGCACCCAGCACCCTGAGTACTGAGCACCCAACACTCTGAGCACTGAGCACCCAGCACGCTGAGTACTGAGCACCCAGCACCCCGAGCACTGAGCACCCAGCACCCTGTGTACTGAGCACCGAGCACCCCGAGCACTGAGCACCCAGCACCCTGAGTACTGAGCACCCAGCACCCCGAGAATGAGCACCCAGCACCCCGAGCACTGAGCACCCAGCACCCTGAGCACTGAGCACACAGCACCCTGAGTACTGAGCACCCAGCACCCCGAGCACTGAGCACCCAGCACACTGTGTACTGAGCACCCTGAGTACTGAGCACCCAGCAACCTGAGTACTGAGCACACTGCACCCCGAGCACTGAGCTCCCTGAGTACTGAGCACCCAGCACCCTGAGCACTGAGCACCCAGCACCCTGAGTACTGAGCACTGAGCACCCAGAGAACTGAGCACGCAGCACCCCGAGGACTGAGCACCCAGCACCCTGTGCACTGAGCACTGAGCATCCAGCACCCCGAGCACTGAGCACCCTGAGCTCTTAGCACCCAGAGTACTGAGCACCCAGCACCCTGAGTACGGAGCACCCAGCACCCTGAGCACTGAGCACCCAGCACCCTGAGCACTGAGCACACAGCACCCCGAGCACTGAGCACCCAGCACCCCGAGCACTGAGCACCCAGCACCCCGAGCACTGAGCACCCAGCACCCCGAGCACTGTGCACCCAGCACCCTGAGCACTGAGCACACAGCACCCCGAGCACTGAGCACACAGCACCCTGAGCACTGAGCACCCAGCACCCCGAGCACTGAGCACCCAGCACCCTGAGCACTGAGCACCCAGCACCCCGAGTACTGAGCACCGAGCACCCCAAGAACTGAGCACCCAGCACCCCGAGCACTGAGCACTGAGCACCCTGAGCACTGAGCACCCAGCACCCCGAGTACTGAGCACTGAGCACCCTGAGTACTGAGAACCCAGCACCCCGAGTACTGAGCACTGAGCACCATGAGTACTGAGCACCCAGCACCCTGAGCACTGAGCACTGAGAACCCTGAGTACTGAGCACCGAGCACCCCGAGCACTGAGCACCCAGCACCCTGAGTACAGAGCACCGAGCTCCCCGAGCACTGAGCACCCTGAGTACTGAGCACCCAGCACCCTGAGTACTGAGCACCCAGCACCCCGAGAATGAGCACCCTGAGCACTGAGTACCCAGCACCATGAGTACTGAGCACCGAGCACCCTGAGCACTGAGCACCCAGCACCCTGAGTACTGAGCACCCAGCACCCTGAGTACTGAGCACCCAGCACCCTGAGCACTGAGCACCCAGCAACCTGAGTACTGAGCACCCAGCACACTGAGCACTGAGCACCCAGCACCCCGAGCACTGAGCAACCAGCACCCCGAGCACTGAGCACCGAGCACCCTGAGCACTGAGCACCCAGCACCCCGAGTACTGAGCACTGAGCACCCTGTGTACTGAGCACCCAGCACCCCGAGTACTGAGCACTGAGCACCCTGAGTACTGAGCACGCAGCACCCTGAGCACTGAGCACTGAGAACCCTGAGTACTGAGCACCGAGCACCCAGAGAACTGAGCACCCAGCACCCCGAGCACTGAGCACCCTGAGCTCTTAGCACCCTGAGTACTGAGCACCCAGCACCCTGAGTACTGAGCACCCAGCACCCTGAGCCCTGAGCACCCAGCACCCCGAGCACTGAGCACCCAGCACCCTGAGTACTGAGCACTGAGCACCCAGCACCCCGAGCACTGAGCACTCAGCACCCTGTGTACTGAACACTGAGTACCCAGTACCCCGTGCACTGAGACCCAGCACCCTGAGCACTGAGTACCCAGCACCCCGAGTACTGAGCACCCAGCAGCCCGAGCACTGAGCACCCAGCACCCCGACCACTGAGCACCCAGCACCCTGAGTACTGAGCACCCAGCACCCCGAGCACTGAGCACCCAGCACCCCGAGCACTTAGCACCCAGCACACCGAGCACTGAGCAACGAGCACCCCGAGCACTGTGCACCCAGCACCCTGAGAACTGAGCACCCAGCACCCTGAGTACTGAGCACCCAGCATCCGGAGCACTGAGTACTGAGCACCCCGAGCACTGAGCACCCAGCACCCTGAACACTGAGCACCCAGCACCCCTTGAACTGAGCACCCAGCACCCGGAGTACTGAGCACGCAGCACCCTGAGTACTGAGCCCCCAGCACCCCGAGCACTGAGCACCCAGCACCCTGAGCACTGAGCACCCAGGACCCTGAGTACTGAGCACCCAGCACCCCGAGCACTGAGCACTCAGCACCCTGAGTACTGAGCACCGAGCACCCCGAGCACTGAGCACCCAGCACCCTGAGTACTGAGCACCCAGCACCCCGAGCACTGAGCACCCAGCACCCTGAGTACTGAGCACCGAGCACCCCGAGCACTGAGCACCCAGCACCCTGAGTACTGAGCACGGAGCACCCTGAGTACTGTGCACCCAGCACCCCGAGTACTGAGCACTGAGCACCCTGAGTACTGAGCACCCAGCACCCTGAGCACTGAGCACTGAGAACCCTGAGTACTGAGCACCGAGCACCCAGAGAACTGAGCACCCAGCACCCCGAGCACTGAGCACCCTGAGCTCTTAGCACCCTGAGTACTGAGCACCCAGCACCCTGAGTACTGAGCACCCAGCACCCTGAGCACTGAGCACCCAGCACTCCGAGCACTGAGCACCCAGCACCCTGAGTACTGAGCACTGAGGACCCAGCACCCCGAGCACTGAGCACTCAGCACCCTGTGTACTGTGCACTGAGTACCCAGTACCCCGTGCACTGAGACCCAGCACCCTGAGCACTGAGCACCCAGCACCCCGAATACTGAGCACCCAGCACCCTGAGTACTGAACACCCAGCACCCAGAGCACTGAGCACTGAGCACCCAGCACCCTGAGCACTGAGCACTGAGCAACCAGCACCCTGAGCACTGAGCACCCAGCACCCTGAGTACTGAGCACCCAGCACCCTGAGTACTGAGCACCCAGCACCCTGAGCACTGAGCACCCAGCAACCTGAGTACTGAGCACCCAGCACTCTGAGCACTGAGCACCCAGCACCCCGAGCACTGAGCACCCAGCACCCCGAGCACTGAGCACTCAGCACCCTGTGTACTGAACACTGAGTACCCAGTACCCCGTGCACTGAGACCCAGCACCCTGAGCACTGAGTACCCAGCACCCTGAGTACTGAGCACCCAGCAGCCCGAGCACTGAGCACCCAGCACCCCGAGCACTGAGCACCCAGCACCCTGAGTACTGAGCACCCAGCACCCCGAGCACTGTGCACCCAGCACCCCGAGCACTTAGCACCCAGCACACCGAGCACTGAGCAACGAGCACCCCGAGCACTGTGCACCCAGCACCCTGAGAACTGAGCACCCAGCACCCTGAGTACTGAGCACCCAGCATCCTGAGCACTGAGTACTGAGCACCCCGAGCACTGAGCACCCAGCACCCTGAACACTGAGCACCCAGCACCCCTTGAACTGAGCACCCAGCACCCGGAGTACTGAGCACGCAGCACCCTGAGTACTGAGCACCCAGCACCCCGAGCACTGAGCACCCAGCACCCTGAGCACTGAGCACCCAGGACCCTGAGTACTGAGCACCCAGCACCCCGAGCACTGAGCACCCAGCACCCTGAGTACTGAGCACCGAGCACCCCGAGCACTGAGCACCCAGCACCCTGAGTACTGAGCACCGAGCACCCCGAGCACTGAGCACCCAGCACCCTGAGTACTGAGCACCGAGCACCCCGAGCACTGAGCACCCAGCACCCTGAGTACTGAGCACGGAGCACCCTGAGTACTGTGCACCCAGCACCCCGAGTACTGAGCACTGAGCACCCTGAGTACTGAGCACCCAGCACCCTGAGCACTGAGCACTGAGAACCCTGAGTACTGAGCACCGAGCACCCAGAGAACTGAGCACCCAGCACCCCGAGCACTGAGCACCCTGAGCTCTTAGCACCCTGAGTACTGAGCACCCAGCACCCTGAGTACTGAGCACCCAGCACCCTGAGCACTGAGCACCCAGCACCCCGAGCACTGAGCACCCAGCACCCTGAGTACTGAGCACTGAGCACCCAGCACCCCGAGCACTGAGCACTCAGCACCCTGTGTACTGTGCACTGAGTACCCAGTACCCCGTGCACTGAGACCCAGCACCCTGAGCACTGAGCACCCAGCACCCCGAATACTGAGCACCCAGCACCCTGAGTACTGAACACCCAGCACCCAGAGCACTGAGCACTGAGCACCCAGCACCCTGAGCACTGAGCACTGAGCAACCAGCACCCTGAGCACCCAGCACCCTGAGCACTGAGAACCCTGAGCACTGAGCAATGAGCACCCAGCACCCTGAGTACTGAGCACCCAACACTCTGAGCACTGAGCACCCAACACGCTGAGTACTGAGCACCCAGCACCCCGAGCACTGAGCACCCAGCACCCTGTGTACTGAGCACCGAGCACCAAGAGCACTGAGCACCCAGCACCCTGAGTACTGAGCACCCAGCACCCCGAGAATGAGCACCCAGCACCCCGAGCACTGAGCACCCAGCACCCTGAGCACTGAGCACCCAGCACCCTGAGTACTGAGCACCCAGCACCCTGAGTACTGAGCACCCTGAGTACTGAGCACCCAGCACCCTGAGTACTGAGCACCCTGAGTACTGAGCACCCAGCAACCTGAGTACTGAGCACCCTGCACCCCGAGCACTGAGCTCCCTGAGTACTGAGCACCCAGCACCCTGAGAACTGAGCACCCAGCACCCTAAGTACTGAGCACTGAGCACCCAGAGAACTGAGCACCCAGCACCCCGAGGACTGAGCACCCAGCACCCTGTGCACTGAGCACTGAGCATCCAGCACCCCGAGCACTGAGCACCCTGAGCTCTTAGCACCCAGAGTACTGAGCACCCAGCACCCTGAGTACGGAGCACCCAGCACCCTGAGCACTGAGCACCCAGCACCCCGAGCACTGAGCACCCAGCACCCTGAGCACTGAGCACCCAGCACCCCGAGTACTGAGCACCGAGCACCCCGAGAACTGAGCACCCAGCACCCCGAGCGCTGAGCACTGAGCACACTGAGCACTGAGCACCCAGCACCCCGAGTACTGAGCACTGAGCACCCTGAGTACTGAGAACCCAGCACCCCGAGTACTGAGCACTGAGCACCATGAGTACTGAGAACCCAGCACCCTGAGCACTGAGCACTGAGAACCCTGAGTACTGAGCACCGAGCACCCCGAGCACTGAGCACCCAGCACCCTGAGTACAGAGCACCGAGCTCCCCGAGCACTGAGCACCCTGAGTACTGAGCACCCAGCACCCTGAGTACTGAGCACCCAGCACCCCGAGAATGAGCACCCTGAGCACTGAGTACCCAGCACCATGAGTACTGAGCACCGAGCACCCTGAGCACTGAGCACCCAGCACCCTGAGTACTGAGCACCCAGCACCCTGAGTACTGAGCACCCAGCACCCTGAGCACTGAGCACCCAGCAACCTGAGTACTGAGCACCCAGCACTCTGAGCACTGAGCACCCAGCACCCCCAGCACTGAGCAACCAGCACCCCGAGCACTGAGCACTGAGCACCCTGAGCACTGAGCACCCAGCACCCCGAGTACTGAGCACTGAGCACCCTGAGTACTGAGCACCCAGCACCCTGAGTACTGAGCACCCAGCACCCTGAGCACTGAGCACTGAGAACCCTGAGTACTGAGCACCAAGCACCCAGAGAACTGAGCACCCAGCACCCCGAGCACTGAGCACCCTGCGCTCTTAGCACCCTGAGTACTGAGCACCCAGCACCCTGAGTACTGAGCACCCAGCACCCTGAGCACTGAGCACCCAGCACCACGAGCACTGAGCACCCAGCACCCTGAGTACTGAGAACTGAGCACCCAGCACCCCGAGCACTGAGCACTCAGCACCCTGTGTACTGAACACTGAGTACCCAGTACCCCGTGCACTGATACCCAGCACCCTGAGCACTGAGTACCCAGCACCCCGAGTACTGAGCACCCAGCAGCCCGAGCACTGAGCACCCAGCACCCCGAGCACTGAGCACCCAGCACCCTGAGTACTGAGCACCCAGCACCCCGAGCACTGAGCACCCAGCACCCCGAGCACTGAGCACCCAGCACACCGAGCACTGAGCAACGAGCACCCCGAGCACTGTGCACCCAGCACCCTGAGAACTGAGCACCCAGCAACCTGAGTACTGAGCACCCAGCATCCTGAGCACTGAGTACTGAGCACCCGAGCACTGAGCACCCAGCACCCTGAACACTGAGCACCCAGCACCCCTTGCACTGAGCACCCAGCACCCGGAGTACTGAACACGCAGCACCCTGAGTACTGAGCACCCAGCACCCCGAGCACTGAGCACCCAGCACCCTGAGCACTGAGCACCCAGGACCCTGAGTACTGAGCACCCAGCACCCCGAGCACTGAGCACCCAGGACCCTGAGTACTGAGCACCGAGCACCCCGAGCACTGAGCACCCAGCACCCTGAGTACTGAGCACCGAGCACCCCGAGCACTGAGCACCCAGCACCCTGAGTACTGAGCACCGAGCACCCCGAGCACTGAGCACCCAGCACCCTGAGTACTGAGCACGGAGCACCCTGAGTACTGTGCGCCCAGCACCCCGAGTACTGAGCACTGAGCACCCTGAGTACTGAGCACCCAGCACCCTGAGCACTGAGCACTGAGAACCCTGAGTACTGAGCACCGAGCACCCAGAGAACTGAGCACCCAGCACCCCGAGCACTGAGCACCCTGAGCTCTTAGCACCCTGAGTACTGAGCACCCAGCACCCTGAGTACTGAGCACCCAGCACCCTGAGCACTGAGCACCCAGCACCCCGAGCACTGAGCACCCAGCACCCTGAGTACTGAGCACTGAGCACCCAGCACCCCGAGCACTGAGCACTCAGCACCCTGTGTACTGTGCACTGAGTACCCAGTACCCCGTGCACTGAGACCCAGCACCCTGAGCACTGAGCACCCAGCACCCCGAATACTGAGCACCCAGCACCCTGAGTACTGAACACCCAGCACCCAGAGCACTGAGCACTGAGCACCCAGCACCCTGAGCACTGAGCACTGAGCAACCAGCACCCTGAGCACTGAGCACCCAGCACCCCGAGCACTGAGCACCCAGCACCCTGAGCACCCAGCACCCTGAGCACTGAGAACCCTGAGCACTGAGCAATGAGCACCCAGCACCCTGAGTACTGAGCACCCAACACTCTGAGCACTGAGCACCCAGCACGCTGAGTACTGAGCACCCAGCACCCCGAGCACTGAGCACCCAGCACCCTGTGTACTGAGCACCGAGCACCCCGAGCACTGAGCACCCAGCACCCTGAGTACTGAGCACCCAGCACCCCGAGAATGAGCACCCAGCACCCCGAGCACTGAGCACCCAGCACCCTGAGCACTGAGCACCCAGCACCCTGAGTACTGAGCACCCAGCACCCTGAGCACTGAGCACCCAGCACCCTGAGTACTGAGCACCCTGAGTACTGAGCACGCAGCAACCTGAGTACTGAGCACCCTGCACCCCGAGCACTGAGCTCCCTGAGTACTGAGCACCCAGCACCCTGAGCACTGAGCACCCAGCACCCTGAGTACTGAGCACTGAGCACCCAGAGAACTGAGCACCCAGCACCCCGAGGACTGAGCACCCAGCACCCTGTGCACTGAGCACTGAGCATCCAGCACCCCGAGCACTGAGCACCCTGAGCTCTTAGCACCCAGAGTACTGAGCACCCAGCACCCTGAGCACGGAGCACCCAGCACCCTGAGCACTGAGCACCCAGCACCCTGAGTACTGAGCACCCAGCACCCTGAGTACTGAGCACCGAGCACCCCGAGCACTGAGCACCCAGCACCCTGAGCACTGAGCACCCAGCACCCCGAGCACTGTGCACCCAGCACCCTGAGCACTGAGCACACAGCACCCCGAGCACTGAGCACCCAGCACCCTGAGCACTGAGCACCCAGCACCCCGAGCACTGAGCACCCAGCACCCTGAGCACTGAGCACCCAGCACCCCGAGTACTGAGCACCGAGCACCCCGAGAACTGAGCACCCAGCACCCCGAGCACTGAGCACTGAGCACCCTGAGCACTGAGTACCCAGCACCCCGAGTACTGAGCACCCAGCAGCCCGAGCACTGAGCACCCAGCACCCCGAGCACTGAGCACCCAGCACCCTGAGTACTGAGCACCCAGCACCCCGAGCACTGAGCACCCAGCACCCCGAGCACTGAGCACCCAGCACACCGAGCACTGAGCAACGAGCACCCCGAGCACTGTGCACCCAGCACCCTGAGAACTGAGCACCCAGCACCCTGAGTACTGAGCACCCAGCATCCTGAGCACTGAGTACTGAGCACCCCGAGCACTGAGCACCCAGCACCCTGAACACTGAGCACCCAGCACCCCTTGCACTGAGCACCCAGCACCCGGAGTACTGAGCACGCAGCACCCTGAGTACTGAGCACCCAGCACCCCGAGCACTGAGCACCCAGCACCCTGAGCACTGAGCACCCAGGACCCTGAGTACTGAGCACCCAGCACCCCGAGCACTGAGCACCCAGCACCCTGAGTACTGAGCACCGAGCACCCCGAGCACTGAGCACCCAGCACCCTGAGTACTGAGCACCGAGCACCCCGAGCACTGAGCACCCAGCACCCTGAGTACTGAGCACCGAGCACCCCGAGCACTGAGCACCCAGCACCCTGAGTACTGAGCACGGAGCACCCTGAGTACTGTGCACCCAGCACCCCGAGCACTTAGCACCCAGCACCCTGAGTACTGAGCACCCAGCACCCTGAGCACTGAGCATCCAGCACCCCGAGCACTGAACACCCAGCACTCTGAGTACTGAGAACCGAGCACCCCGAGCACTGAGCACCCAGCACCTTGAGCACTGAGCACCCTGAGTACTGAGCACCCAGCACCCTGAGTACTGAGCACCCAGCACCCCGAGCACTGAGCACGGAGCACCCCGAGGACTGAGCACCCAGCACCCTGATCACTGAGCACAGAGCACCCCGAGGACTGAGCACCCAGCACACTGAGCACTGAGCACCCAGCACCCCGAGCACTGAGCACCCAGCACCCTGAGCACTGAGCACCCAGCACCCCGAGGACTGAGCACCGAGCACCCCGAGAACTGAGCACCCAGCACCCCGAGCACTGAGCACTGAGCACCCTGAGCACTGAGCACCCAGCACCCCGAGTACTGAGCACTGAGCACCCTAAGTACTGAGCACCCAGCACCCCGAGTACTGAGCACTGAGCACCATGAGTACTGAGTACCAAGTACCCTGCGCACTGAGCACTGAGAACCCTGAGTACTGAGCACCGAGCACCCCGAGCACTGAGCACCCAACACCCTCAGTACTGAGCACTGAGCTCCCCGAGCACTGAGCACCCTGAGTACTGAGCACCCAGCACCCTTAGTACTGAGCACCCAGCACCCCGAGAATGAGCACCCTGAGCACTGAGTACCCAGCACCATGAGTACTGAGCACCGAGCACCCTGAGCACTGAGCACCCAGCACCCTGAGTACTGAGCACCCAGCACCCTGAGTACTGAGCCCCCAGCAACCTGAGCACTGAGCACTGAGAACCCTGAGCACTGAGCACCCAGCACCCCGAGTACTGAGCAATGAGCACCCTGAGTACTGAGCACCCAGCAACCCAAGTACTGAGCACTGAGCACCCTGAGTACTGAGCAACCAGCACCCTGAGCACTGAGCACTGAGAACCCTGAGTACTGAGCACCGAGCACCCCGAGGACTGAGCACCCAGCACCCTGAGTACTGAGCACTGAGCACCCAGCACCCCGAGCACTGAGCACCCTGAGCTCTTAGCACCCTGAGTACTGAGCACCCAGCACCCTGAGTACTGAGCACCCAGCACCCTGAGCACTGAGCACCCAGCACCCCGAGCACTGAGCACCCAGCACCCTGAGTACTGAGCACTGAGCACCCAGCACCCCGAGCACTGAGCACTCAGCACCCTGTGTACTGTGCACTGAGTACCCAGTACCCCGTGCACTGAGACCCAGCACCCTGAGCACTGAGCACCCAGCACCCCGAATACTGAGCACCCAGCACCCTGAGTACTGAACACCCAGCACCCAGAGCACTGAGCACTGAGCACCCAGCACCCTGAGCACTGAGCACTGAGCAACCAGCACCCTGAGCACTGAGCACCCAGCACCCCGAGCACTGAGCACCCAGCACCCTGAGCACCCAGCACCCTGAGCACTGAGAACCCTGAGCACTGAGCAATGAGCACCCAGCACCCTGAGTACTGAGCACCCAACACTCTGAGCACTGAGCAGCCAGCACGCTTAGTACTGAGCACCCAGCACCCCGAGCACTGAGCACCCAGCACCCTGTGTACTGAGCACCGAGCACCCCGAGCACTGAGCACCCAGCACCCTGAGTACTGAGCACCCAGCACCCCGAGAATGAGCACCCAGCACCCCGAGCACTGAGCACCCAGCACCCTGAGCACTGAGCACCCAGCACCCTGAGTACTGAGCACCCAGCACCCCGAGCACTGAGCACCCAGCACCCTGAGTACTGAGCACCCTGAGTACTGAGCACGCAGCAACCTGAGTACTGAGCACCCTGCACCCCGAGCACTGAGCTCCCTGAGTACTGAGCACCCAGCACCCTGAGCACTGAGCACCCAGCACCCTGAGTACTGAGCTCTGAGCACCCAGAGAACTGAGCACCCAGCACCCCGAGGACTGAGCACCCAGCACCCTGTGCACTGAGCACTGAGCATCCAGCACCCCGAGCACTGAGCACCCTGAGCTCTTAGCACCCAGAGTACTGAGCACCCAGCACCCTGAGTACGGAGCACCCAGCACCCTGAGCACTGAGCACCCAGCACCCTGAGTACTGAGCACCCAGCACCCTGAGTACTGAGCACCGAGCACCCCGAGCACTTAGCACCCAGCACCCTGAGCACTGAGCACCCAGCACCCCGAGCACTGTGCACCCAGCACCCTGAGCACTGAGCACACAGCACCCCGAGCACTGAGCACCCAGCACCCTGAGCACTGAGCACCCAGCACCCCGAGCACTGAGCACCCAGCACCCTGAGCACTGAGCACCCAGCACCCTGAGTACTGAGCACCGAGCACCCCGAGAACTGAGCACCCAGCACCCCGAGCACTGAGCACTGAGCACCCTGAGCACTGAGTACCCAGCACCCCGAGTACTGAGCACCCAGCAGCCCGAGCACTGAGCACCCAGCACCCCGAGCACTGAGCACCCAGCACCCTGAGTACTGAGCACCCAGCACCCCGAGCACTGAGCACCCAGCACCCCGAGCACTGAGCACCCAGCACACCGAGCACTGAGCAACGAGCACCCCGAGCACTGTGCACCCAGCACCCTGAGAACTGAGCACCCAGCACCCTGAGTACTGAGCACCCAGCATCCTGAGCACTGAGTACTGAGCACCCCGAGCACTGAGCACCCAGCACCCTGAACACTGAGCACCCAGCACCCCTTGCACTGAGCACCCAGCACCCGGAGTACTGAGCTCGCAGCACCCTGAGTACAGAGCACCCAGCACCCCGAGCACTGAGCACCCAGCACCCTGAGCACTGAGCACCCAGGAACCTGAGTACTGAGCACCCAGCACCCCGAGCACTGAGCACCCAGCACCCTGAGTACTGAGCACCGAGCACCCCGAGCACTGAGCACCCAGCACCCTGAGTACTGAGCACCGAGCACCCCGAGCACTGAGCACCCAGCACCCTGAGTACTGAGCACCGAGCACCCCGAGCACTGAGCACCAAGCACCCTGAGTATTGAGCACGGAGCACCCTGAGTACTGTGCACCCAGCACCCCGAGCACTTAGCACCCAGCACCCTGAGTACTGAGCACCCAGCACACTGAGCACCGAGCATCCAGCACCCCGAGCACTGAACACCCAGCACTCTGAGTACTGAGAACCGAGCACCCCGAGCACTGAGCACCCAGCACCTTGAGCACTGAGCACCCTGAGTACTGAGCACCCAGCACCCTGAGTACTGAGCACCCAGCACCAAGAGCACTGAGCACGGAGCACCCCGAGGACTGAGCACCCAGCACCCTGATCACTGAGCACAGAGCACCCCGAGGACTGAGCACCCAGCACCCTGAGCACTGAGCACCCAGCACCCCGAGCACTGAGCACCCAGCACCCTGAGCACTGAGCACCCAGCACCCCGAGTACTGAGCACCGAGCACCCCGAGAACTGAGCACCCAGCACCCCGAGCACTGAGCACTGAGCACCCTGAGCACTGAGCACCCAGCACCCCGAGTACTGAGCACTGAGCACCCTAAGTACTGAGCACCCAGCACCCCGAGTACTGAGCACTGAGCACCATGAGTACTGAGCACCAAGTACCCTGCGCACTGAGCACTGAGAACCCTGAGTACTGAGCACCGAGCACCCCGAGCACTGAGCACCCAACACCCTGAGTACTGAGCACTGAGCTCCCCGAGCACTGAGCACCCTGAGTACTGAGCACCCAGCACCCTTAGTACTGAGCACCCAGCTCCCCGAGAATGAGCACCCTGAGCACTGAGTACCCAGCACCATGAGTACTGAGCACCGAGCACCCTGAGCACTGAGCACCCAGCACCCTGAGTACTGAGCACCCAGCACCCTGAGTACTGAGCACCCAGCAACCTGAGCACTGAGCACTGAGAACCCTGAGCACTGAGCACCCAGCACCCCGAGTACTGAGCAATGAGCACCCTGAGTACTGAGCACCCAGCACCCCAAGTACTGAGCACTGAGCACCCTGAGTACTCAGCACCCAACACCCTGAGCACTGAGCACTGAGAACCCTGAGTACTGAGCACCAAGCACCCCGAGCACTGAGCACCCAGCACCCCGAGGACTGAGCACCCAGCACCCTGAGTACTGAGCACTGAGCACCCAGCACCCCGAGCACTGAGCACCCTGAGCTCTTAGCACCCTGAGTACTGAGCACCCAGCACCCTGAGTACTGAGCACCCAGCACCCTGAGCACTGAGCACCCAGCACCCTGAGTACTGAGCACTGAGCACCCAGCACCCCGAGCACTGAGCACTCAGCACCCTGTGTACTGTGCACTGAGTACCCAGTACCCCGTGCACTGAGACCCAGCACCCTGAGCACTGAGCACCCAGCACCCCGAATACTGAGCACCCAGCACCCTGAGAACTGAACACCCAGCAACCAGAGCACTGAGCACTGAGCACCCAGCACCCTGAGCACTGAGCACTGAGCAACCAGCACCCTGAGCACTGAGCACCCAGCACCCCGTGCACTGAGCACCCAGCACCCTGAGCACACAGCACCCTGAGCACTGAGAACCCTGAGCACTGAGCAATGAGCACCCAGCACCCTGAGTACTGAGCACCCAACACTCTGAGCACTGAGCACCCAGCACGCTGAGTACTGAGCACCCAGCACCCCGAGCACTGAGCACCCAGCACCCTGTGTACTGAGCACCGAGCACCCCGAGCACTGAGCACCCAGCACCCTGAGTACTGAGCACCCAGCACCCCGAGAATGAGCACCCAGCACCCCGAGCACTGAGCACCCAGCACCCTGAGCACTGAGCACCCAGCACCCTGAGTACTGAGCACCCAGCACCCCGAGCACTGAGCACCCAGCACCCTGAGTACTGAGCACCCTGAGTACTGAGCACGCAGCAACCTGAGTACTGAGCACCCTGCACCCCGAGCACTGAGCTCCCTGAGTACTGAGCACCCAGCACCCTGAGCACTGAGCACCCAGCACCCTGAGTACTGAGCACTGAGCACCCAGAGAACTGAGCACCCAGCACCCCGAGGACTGAGCACCCAGCACCCTGTGCACTGAGCACTGAACATCCAGCACCCCGAGCACTGAGCACCCTGAGCTCTTAGCACCCAGAGTACTGAGCACCCAGCACCCTGAGTACGGAGCACCCAGCACCCTGAGCACTGAGCACCCAGCACCCTGAGTACTGAGCACCCAGCACCCTGAGTACTGAGCACCGAGCACCCCGAGCACTGAGCACCCAGCACCCTGAGCACTGAGCACCCAGCACCCCGAGCACTGTGCACCCAGCACCCTGAGCACTGAGCACACAGCACCCCGAGCACTGAGCACCCAGCACCCTGAGCACTGAGCACCCAGCACCCCGAGCACTGAGCACCCAGCACCCTGAGCACTGAGCACCCAGCACCCCGAGTACTGAGCACCGAGCACCCCGAGAACTGAGCACCCAGCACCCCGAGCACTGAGCACTGAGCACCCTGAGCACTGAGTACCCAGCACCCCGAGTACTGAGCACCCAGCAGCCCGAGCACTGAGCACCCAGCACCCCGAGCACTGAGCACCCAGCACCCTGAGTACTGAGCACCCAGCACCCCGAGCACTGAGCACCCAGCACACCGAGCACTGAGCACCCAGCACACCGAGCACTGAGCAACGAGCACCCCGAGCACTGTGCACCCAGCACCCTGAGACCTGAGCACCCAGCACCCTGAGTACTGAGCACCCAGCATCCTGAGCACTGAGTACTGAGCACCCCGAGCACTGAGCACCCAGCACCCTGAACACTGAGCACCCAGCACCCCTTGCACTGAGCACCCAGCACCCGGAGTACTGAGCACGCAGCACCCTGAGTACTGAGCACCCAGCACCCCGAGCACTGAGCACCCAGCACCCTGAGCACTGAGCACCCAGGACCCTGAGTACTGAGCACCCAGCACCCCGAGCACTGAGCACCCAGCACCCTGAGTACTGAACACCCAGCACCCAGAGCACTGAGCACTGAGCACCCAGCACCCTGAGCACTGAGCACTGAGCAACCAGCACCCTGAGCACTGAGCACCCAGCACCCCGAGCACTGAGCACCCAGCACCCTGAGCACCCAGCACCCTGAGCACTGAGAACCCTGAGCACTGAGCAATGAGCACCCAGCACCCTGAGTACTGAGCACCCAACACTCTGAGCACTGAGCACCCAGCACGCTGAGTACTGAGCACCCAGCACCCCGAGCACTGAGCACCCAGCACCCTGTGTACTGAGCACCGAGCACCCCGAGCACTGAGCACCCAGCACCCTGAGTACTGAGCACCCAGCACCCCGAGAATGAGCACCCAGCACCCCGAGCACTGAGCACCCAGCACCCTGAGCACTGAGCACCCAGCACCCTGAGTACTGAGCACCCAGCACCCTGAGCACTGAGCACCCAGCACCCTGAGTACTGAGCACCCTGAGTACTGAGCACGCAGCAACCTGAGTACTGAGCACACTGCACCCCGAGCACTGAGCTCCCTGAGTACTGAGCACCCAGCACCCTGAGCACTGAGCACCCAGCACCCTGAGTACTGAGCACTGAGCACCCAGAGAACTGAGCACCCAGCACCCCGAGGACTGAGCACCCAGCACCCTGTGCACTGAGCACTGAGCATCCAGCACCCCGAGCACTGAGCACCCTGAGCTCTTAGCACCCAGAGTACTGAGCACCCAGCACCCTGAGCACGGAGCACCCAGCACCCTGAGCACTGAGCACCCAGCACCCTGAGTACTGAGCACCCAGCACCCTGAGTACTGAGCACCGAGCACCCCGAGCACTGAGCACCCAGCACCCTGAGCACTGAGCACCCAGCACCCCGAGCACTGTGCACCCAGCACCCTGAGCACTGAGCACACAGCACCCCGAGCACTGAGCACCCAGCACCCTGAGCACTGAGCACCCAGCACCCCGAGCACTGAGCACCCAGCACCCTGAGCACTGAGCACCCAGCACCCCGAGTACTGAGCACCGAGCACCCCGAGAACTGAGCACCCAGCACCCCGAGCACTGAGCACTGAGCACCCTGAGCACTGAGTACCCAGCACCCCGAGTACTGAGCACCCAGCAGCCCGAGCACTGAGCACCCAGCACCCCGAGCACTGAGCACCCAGCACCCTGAGTACTGAGCACCCAGCACGCCGAGCACTGAGCACCCAGCACCCCGAGCACTGAGCACCCAGCACACCGAGCACTGAGCAACGAGCACCCCGAGCACTGTGCACCCAGCACCCTGAGAACTGAGCACCCAGCACCCTGAGTACTGAGCACCCAGCATCCTGAGCACTGAGTACTGAGCACCCCGAGCACTGAGCACCCAGCACCCTGAACACTGAGCACCCAGCACCCCTTGCACTGAGCACCCAGCACCCGGAGTACTGAGCACGCAGCACCCTGAGTACTGAGCACCCAGCACCCCGAGCACTGAGCACCCAGCACCCTGAGCACTGAGCACCCAGGACCCTGAGTACTGAGCACCCAGCACCCCGAGCACTGAGCACCCAGCACCCTGAGTATTGAGCACCGAGCACCCCGAGCACTGAGCACCCAGCACCCTGAGTACTGAGCACCGAGCACCCCGAGCACTGAGCACCCAGCACCCTGAGTACTGAGCACCGAGCACCCCGAGCACTGAGCACCCAGCACCCTGAGTACTGAGCACGGAGCACCCTGAGTACTGTGCACCCAGCACCCCGAGCACTTAGCACCCAGCACCCTGAGTACTGAGCACCCAGCACCCTGAGCACTGAGCATCCAGCACCCCGAGCACTGAACACCCAGCACTCTGAGTACTGAGAACCGAGCACCCCGAGCACTGAGCACCCAGCACCTTGAGCACTGAGCACCCTGAGTACTGAGCACCCAGCACCCTGAGTACTGAGCACCCAGCACCCCGAGCACTGAGCACGGAGCACCCCGAGGACTGAGCACCCAGCACCCTGATCACTGAGCACAGAGCACCCCGAGGACTGAGCACCCAGCACACTGAGCACTGAGCACCCAGCACCCCGAGCACTGAGCACCCAGCACCCTGAGCACTGAGCACCCAGCACCCCGAGTACTGAGCACCGAGCACCCCGAGAACTGAGCACCCAGCACCCCGAGCACTGAGCACTGAGCACCCTGAGCACTGAGCACCCAGCACCCCGAGTACTGAGCACTGAGCACCCTAAGTACTGAGCACCCAGCACCCCGAGTACTGAGCACTGAGCACCATGAGTACTGAGCACCAAGTACCCTGCGCACTGAGCACTGAGAACCCTGAGTACTGAGCACCGAGCACCCCGAGCACTGAGCACCCAACACCCTGAGTACTGAGCACTGAGCTCCCCGAGCACTGAGCACCCTGAGTACTGAGCACCCAGCACCCTTAGTACTGAGCACCCAGCACCCCGAGAATGAGCACCCTGAGCACTGAGTACCCAGCACCATGAGTACTGAGCAATGAGCACCCTGAGCACTGAGCACCCAGCACCCTGAGTACTGAGCACCCAGCACCCTGAGTACTGAGCCCCCAGCAACCTGAGCACTGAGCACTGAGAACCCTGAGCACTGAGCACCCAGCACCCCGAGTACTGAGCAATGAGCACCCTGAGTACTGAGCACCCAGCAACCCAAGTACTGAGCACTGAGCACCCTGAGTACTGAGCAACCAGCACCCTGAGCACTGAGCACTGAGAACCCTGAGTACTGAGCACCGAGCACCCCGAGGACTGAGCACCCAGCACCCTGAGTACTGAGCACTGAGCACCCAGCACCCCGAGCACTGAGCACCCTGAGCTCTTAGCACCCTGAGTACTGAGCACCCAGCACCCTGAGTACTGAGCACCCAGCACCCTGAGCACTGAGCACCCAGCACCCCGAGCACTGAGCACCCAGCACCCTGAGTACTGAGCACTGAGCACCCAGCACCCCGAGCACTGAGCACTCAGCACCCTGTGTACTGTGCACTGAGTACCCAGTACCCCGTGCACTGAGACCCAGCACCCTGAGCACTGAGCACCCAGCACCCCGAATACTGAGCACCCAGCACCCTGAGTACTGAACACCCAGCACCCAGAGCACTGAGCACTGAGCACCCAGCACCCTGAGCACTGAGCACTGAGCAACCAGCACCCTGAGCACTGAGCACCCAGCACCCCGAGCACTGAGCACCCAGCACCCTGAGCACCCAGCACCCTGAGCACTGAGAACCTTGAGCACTGAGCAATGAGCACCCAGCACCCTGAGTACTGAGCACCCAACACTCTGAGCACTGAGCAGCCAGCACGCTTAGTACTGAGCACCCAGCACCCCGAGCACTGAGCACCCAGCACCCTGTGTACTGAGCACCGAGCACCCCGAGCACTGAGCACCCAGCACCCTGAGTACTGAGCACCCAGCACCCCGAGAATGAGCACCCAGCACCCCGAGCACTGAGCACCCAGCACCCTGAGCACTGAGCACCCAGCACCCTGAGTACTGAGCACCCAGCACCCCGAGCACTGAGCACCCAGCACCCTGAGTACTGAGCACCCTGAGTACTGAGCACGCAGCAACCTGAGTACTGAGCACCCTGCACCCCGAGCACTGAGCTCCCTGAGTACTGAGCACCCAGCACCCTGAGCACTGAGCACCCAGCACCCTGAGTACTGAGCTCTGAGCACCCAGAGAACTGAGCACCCAGCAACCCGAGGACTGAGCACCCAGCACGCTGTGCACTGAGCACTGAGCATCCAGCACCCCGAGCACTGAGCACCCTGAGCTCTTAGCACCCAGAGTACTGAGCACCCAGCACCCTGAGTACGGAGCACCCAGCACCCTGAGCACTGAGCACCCAGCACCCTGAGTACTGAGCACCCAGCACCCTGAGTACTGAGCACCGAGCACCCCGAGCACTGAGCACCCAGCACCCTGAGCACTGAGCACCCAGCACCCCGAGCACTGTGCACCCAGCACCCTGAGCACTGAGCACACAGCACCCCGAGCACTGAGCACCCAGCACCCTGAGCACTGAGCACCCAGCACCCCGAGCACTGAGCACCCAGCACCCTGAGCACTGAGCACCCAGCACCCCGAGTACTGAGCACCGAGCACCCCGAGAACTGAGCACCCAGCACCCCGAGCACTGAGCACTGAGCACCCTGAGCACTGAGTACCCAGCACCCCGAGTACTGAGCACCCAGCAGCCCGAGCACTGAGCACCCAGCACCCCGAGCACTGAGCACCCAGCACCCTGAGTACTGAGCACCCAGCACCCCGAGCACTGAGCACCCAGCACCCCGAGCACTGAGCACCCAGCACACCGAGCACTGAGCAACGAGCACCCCGAGCACTGTGCACCCAGCACCCTGAGAACTGAGCACCCAGCACCCTCAGTACTGAGCACCCAGCATCCTGAGCACTGAGTACTGAGCACCCCGAGCACTGAGCACCCAGCACCCTGAGTACTGAGCACCCAGCACACTGAGCACTGAGCATCCAGCACCCCGAGCACTGAACACCCAGCACTCTGAGTACTGAGAACCGAGCACCCCGAGCACTGAGCACCCAGCACCTTGAGCACTGAGCACCCTGAGTACTGAGCACCCAGCACCCTGAGTACTGAGCACCCAGCACCAAGAGCACTGAGCACGGAGCACCCCGAGGACTGAGCACCCAGCACCCTGATCACTGAGCACAGAGCACCCCGAGGACTGAGCACCCAGCACCCTGAGCACTGAGCACCCAGCACCCCGAGCACTGAGCACCCAGCACCCTGAGCACTGAGCACCCAGCACCCCGAGTACTGAGCACCGAGCACCCCGAGAACTGAGCACCCAGCACCCCGAGCACTGAGCACTGAGCACCCTGAGCACTGAGCACCCAGCACCCCGAGTACTGAGCACTGAGCACCCTAAGTACTGAGCACCCAGCACCCCGAGTACTGAGCACTGAGCACCATGAGTACTGAGCACCAAGTACCCTGCGCACTGAGCACTGAGAACCCTGAGTACTGAGCACCGAGCACCCCGAGCACTGAGCACCCAACACCCTGAGTACTGAGCACTGAGCTCCCCGAGCACTGAGCACCCTGAGTACTGAGCACCCAGCACCCTTAGTACTGAGCACCCAGCTCCCCGAGAATGAGCACCCTGAGCACTGAGTACCCAGCACCATGAGTACTGAGCACCGAGCACCCTGAGCACTGAGCACCCAGCACCCTGAGTACTGAGCACCCAGCACCCTGAGTACTGAGCACCCAGCAACCTGAGCACTGAGCACTGAGAACCCTGAGCACTGAGCACCCAGCACCCCGAGTACTGAGCAATGAGCACCCTGAGTACTGAGCACCCAGCACCCCAAGTACTGAGCACTGAGCACCCTGAGTACTGAGCACCCAACACCCTGAGCACTGAGCACTGAGAACCCTGAGTACTGAGCACCAAGCACCCCGAGCACTGAGCACCCAGCACCCCGAGGACTGAGCACCCAGCACCCTGAGTACTGAGCACTGAGCACCCAGCACCCCGAGCACTGAGCACCCTGAGCTCTTAGCACCCTGAGTACTGAGCACCCAGCACCCTGAGTACTGAGCACCCAGCACCCTGAGCACTGAGCACCCAGCACCCCGAGCACTGAGCACCCAGCACCCTGAGTACTGAGCACTGAGCACCCAGCACCCCGAGCACTGAGCACTCAGCACCCTGTGTACTGTGCACTGAGTACCCAGTACCCCGTGCACTGAGACCCAGCACCCTGAGCACTGAGCACCCAGCACCCCGAATACTGAGCACCCAGCACCCTGAGTACTGAACACCCAGCACCCAGAGCACTGAGCACTGAGCACCCAGCACCCTGAGCACTGAGCACTGAGCAACCAGCACCCTGAGCACTGAGCACCCAGCACCCCGTGCACTGAGCACCCAGCACCCTGAGCACACAGCACCCTGAGCACTGAGAACCCTGAGCACTGCGCAATGAGCACCCAGCACCCTGAGTACTGAGCACCCAACACTCTGAGCACTGAGCACCCAGCACGCTGAGTACTGAGCACCCAGCACCCCGAGCACTGAGCACCCAGCACCCTGTGTACTGAGCACCGAGCACCCCGAGCACTGAGCACCCAGCACCCTGAGTACTGAGCACCCAGCACCCCGAGAATGAGCACCCAGCACCCCGAGCACTGAGCACCCAGCACCCTGAGCACTGAGCACCCAGCACCCTGAGTACTGAGCACCCAGCACCCCGAGCACTGAGCACCCAGCACCCTGAGTACTGAGCACCCTGAGTACTGAGCACGCAGCAACCTGAGTACTGAGCACCCTGCACCCCGAGCACTGAGCTCCCTGAGTACTGAGCACCCAGCACCCTGAGCACTGAGCACCCAGCACCCTGAGTACTGAGCACTGAGCACCCAGAGAACTGAGCACCCAGCACCCCGAGGACTGAGCACCCAGCACCCTGTGCACTGAGCACTGAGCATCCAGCACCCCGAGCACTGAGCACCCTGAGCTCTTAGCACCCAGAGTACTGAGCACCCAGCACCCTGAGTACGGAGCACCCAGCACCCTGAGCACTGAGCACCCAGCACCCTGAGTACTGAGCACCCAGCACCCTGAGTACTGAGCACCGAGCACCCCGAGCACTGAGCACCCAGCACCCTGAGCACTGAGCACCCAGCACCCCGAGCACTGTGCACCCAGCACCCTGAGCACTGAGCACACAGCACCCCGAGCACTGAGCACCCAGCACCCTGAGCACTGAGCACCCAGCACCCCGAGCACTGAGCACCCAGCACCCTGAGCACTGAGCACCCAGCACCCCGAGTACTGAGCACCGAGCACCCCGAGAACTGAGCACCCAGCACCCCGAGCACTGAGCACTGAGCACCCTGAGCACTGAGTACCCAGCACCCCGAGTACTGAGCACCCAGCAGCCCGAGCACTGAGCACCCAGCACCCCGAGCACTGAGCACCCAGCACCCTGAGTACTGAGCACCCAGCACCCCGAGCACTGAGCACCCAGCACCCCGAGCACTGAGCACCCAGCACACCGAGCACTGAGCAACGAGCACCCCGAGCACTGTGCACCCAGCACCCTGAGACCTGAGCACCCAGCACCCTGAGTACTGAGCACCCAGCATCCTGAGCACTGAGTACTGAGCACCCCGAGCACTGAGCACCCAGCACCCTGAACACTGAGCACCCAGCACCCCTTGCACTGAGCACCCAGCACCCGGAGTACTGAGCACGCAGCACCCTGAGTACTGAGCACCCAGCACCCCGAGCACTGAGCACCCAGCACCCTGAGCACTGAGCACCCAGGACCCTGAGTACTGAGCACCCAGCACCCCGAGCACTGAGCACCCAGCACCCTGAGTACTGAACACCCAGCACCCAGAGCACTGAGCACTGAGCACCCAGCACCCTGAGCACTGAGCACTGAGCAACCAGCACCCTGAGCACTGAGCACCCAGCACCCCGAGCACTGAGCACCCAGCACCCTGAGCACCCAGCACCCTGAGCACTGAGAACCCTGAGCACTGAGCAATGAGCACCCAGCACCCTGAGTACTGAGCACCCAACACTCTGAGCACTGAGCACCCAGCACGCTGAGTACTGAGCACCCAGCACCCCGAGCACTGAGCACCCAGCACCCTTTGTACTGAGCACCGAGCACCCCGAGCACTGAGCACCCAGCACCCTGAGTACTGAGCACCCAGCACCCCGAGAATGAGCACCCAGCACCCCGAGCACTGAGCACCCAGCACCCTGAGCACTGAGCACCCAGCACCCTGAGTACTGAGCACCCAGCACCCTGAGCACTGAGCACCCAGCACCCTGAGTACTGAGCACCCTGAGTACTGAGCACGCAGCAACCTGAGTACTGAGCACCCTGCACCCCGAGCACTGAGCTCCCTGAGTACTGAGCACCCAGCACCCTGAGCACTGAGCACCCAGCACCCTGAGTACTGAGCACTGAGCACCCAGAGAACTGAGCACCCAGCACCCCGAGGACTGAGCACCCAGCACCCTGTGCACTGAGCACTGAGCATCCAGCACCCCGAGCACTGAGCACCCTGAGCTCTTAGCACCCAGAGTACTGAGCACCCAGCACCCTGAGCACGGAGCACCCAGCACCCTGAGCACTGAGCACCCAGCACCCTGAGTACTGAGCACCCAGCACCCTGAGTACTGAGCACCGAGCACCCCGAGCACTGAGCACCCAGCACCCTGAGCACTGAGCACCCAGCACCCCGAGCACTGTGCACCCAGCACCCTGAGCACTGAGCACACAGCACCCCGAGCACTGAGCACCCAGCACCCTGAGCACTGAGCACCCAGCACCCCGAGCACTGAGCACCCAGCACCCTGAGCACTGAGCACCCAGCACCCCGAGTACTGAGCACCGAGCACCCCGAGAACTGAGCACCCAGCACCCCGAGCACTGAGCACTGAGCACCCTGAGCACTGAGTACCCAGCACCCCGAGTAGTGAGCACCCAGCAGCCCGAGCACTGAGCACCCAGCACCCCGAGCACTGAGCACCCAGCACCCTGAGTACTGAGCACCCAGCACCCCGAGCACTGAGCACCCAGCACCCCGAGCACTGAGCACCCAGCACACCGAGCACTGAGCAACGAGCACCCCGAGCACTGTGCACCCAGCACCCTGAGAACTGAGCACCCAGCACCCTGAGTACTGAGCACCCAGCATCCTGAGCACTGAGTACTGAGCACCCCGAGCACTGAGCACCCAGCACCCTGAACACTGAGCACCCAGCACCCCTTGCACTGAGCACCCAGCACCCGGAGTACTGAGCACGCAGCACCCTGAGTACTGAGCACCCAGCACCCCGAGCACTGAGCACCCAGCACCCTGAGCACTGAGCACCCAGGACCCTGAGTACTGAGCACCCAGCACCCCGAGCACTGAGCACCCAGCACCCTGAGTATTGAGCACCGAGCACCCCGAGCACTGAGCACCCAGCACCCTGAGTACTGAGCACCGAGCACCCCGAGCACTGAGCACCCAGCACCCTGAGTACTGAGCACCGAGCACCCCGAGCACTGAGCACCCAGCACCCTGAGTACTGAGCACGGAGCACCCTGAGTACTGTGCACCCAGCACCCCGAGCACTTAGCACCCAGCACCCTGAGTACTGAGCACCCAGCACCCTGAGCACTGAGCATCCAGCACCCCGAGCACTGAACACCCAGCACTCTGAGTACTGAGAACCGAGCACCCCGAGCACTGAGCACCCAGCACCTTGAGCACTGAGCACCCTGAGTACTGAGCACCCAGCACCCTGAGTACTGAGCACCCAGCACCCCGAGCACTGAGCACGGAGCACCCCGAGGACTGAGCACCCAGCACCCTGATCACTGAGCACAGAGCACCCCGAGGACTGAGCACCCAGCACACTGAGCACTGAGCACCCAGCACCCCGAGCACTGAGCACCCAGCACCCTGAGCACTGAGCACCCAGCACCCCGAGTACTGAGCACCGAGCACCCCGAGAACTGAGCACCCAGCACCCCGAGCACTGAGCACTGAGCACCCTGAGCACTGAGCACCCAGCACCCCGAGTACTGAGCACTGAGCACCCTAAGTACTGAGCACCCAGCACCCCGAGTACTGAGCACTGAGCACCATGAGTACTGAGCACCAAGTACCCTGCGCACTGAGCACTGAGAACCCTGAGTACTGAGCACCGAGCACCCCGAGCACTGAGCACCCAACACCCTGAGTACTGAGCACTGAGCTCCCCGAGCACTGAGATACCCTGAGTACTGAGCACCCAGCACCCTTAGTACTGAGCACCCAGCACCCCGAGAATGAGCACCCTGAGCACTGAGTACCCAGCACCATGAGTACTGAGCACCGAGCACCCTGAGCACTGAGCACCCAGCACCCTGAGTACTGAGCACCCAGCACCCTGAGTACTGAGCCCCCAGCAACCTGAGCACTGAGCACTGAGAACCCTGAGCACTGAGCACCCAGCACCCCGAGTACTGAGCAATGAGCACCCTGAGTACTGAGCACCCAGCAACCCAAGTACTGAGCACTGAGCACCCTGAGTACTGAGCAACCAGCACCCTGAGCACTGAGCACTGAGAACCCTGAGTACTGAGCACCGAGCACCCCGAGGACTGAGCACCCAGCACCCTGAGTACTGAGCACTGAGCACCCAGCACCCCGAGCACTGAGCACCCTGAGCTCTTAGCACCCTGAGTACTGAGCACCCAGCACTCTGAGTACTGAGCACCCAGCACCCTGAGCACTGAGCACCCAGCACCCCGAGCACTGAGCACCCAGCACCCTGAGTACTGAGCACTGAGCACCCAGCACCCCGAGCACTGAGCACTCAGCACCCTGTGTACTGTGCACTGAGTACCCAGTACCCCGTGCACTGAGACCCAGCACCCTGAGCACTGAGCACCCAGCACCCCGAATACTGAGCACCCAGCACCCTGAGTACTGAACACCCAGCACCCAGAGCACTGAGCACTGAGCACCCAGCACCCTGAGCACTGAGCACTGAGCAACCAGCACCCTGAGCACTGAGCACCCAGCACCCCGAGCACTGAGCACCCAGCACCCTGAGCACCCAGCACCCTGAGCACTGAGAACCCTGAGCACTGAGCAATGAGCACCCAGCACCCTGAGTACTGAGCACCCAACACTCTGAGCACTGAGCAGCCAGCACGCTTAGTACTGAGCACCCAGCACCCCGAGCACTGAGCACCCAGCACCCTGTGTACTGAGCACCGAGCACCCCGAGCACTGAGCACCCAGCACCCTGAGTACTGAGCACCCAGCACCCCGAGAATGAGCACCCAGCACCCCGAGCACTGAGCACCCAGCACCCTGAGCACTGAGCACCCAGCACCCTGAGTACTGAGCACCCAGCACCCCGAGCACTGAGCACCCAGCACCCTGAGTACTGAGCACCCTGAGTACTGAGCACGCAGCAACCTGAGTACTGAGCACCCTGCACCCCGAGCACTGAGCTCCCTGAGTACTGAGCACCCAGCACCCTGAGCACTGAGCACCCAGCACCCTGAGTACTGAGCTCTGAGCACCCAGAGAACTGAGCACCCAGCACCCCGAGGACTGAGCACCCAGCACCCTGTGCACTGAGCACTGAGCATCCAGCACCCCGAGCACTGAGCACCCTGAGCTCTTAGCACCCAGAGTACTGAGCACCCAGCACCCTGAGTACGGAGCACCCAGCACCCTGAGCACTGAGCACCCAGCACCCTGAGTACTGAGCACCCAGCACCCTGAGTACTGAGCACCGAGCACCCCGAGCACTGAGCACCCAGCACCCTGAGCACTGAGCACCCAGCACCCCGAGCACTGTGCACCCAGCACCCTGAGCACTGAGCACACAGAACCCCGAGCACTGAGCACCCAGCACCCTGAGCACTGAGCACCCAGCACCCCGAGCACTGAGCACCCAGCACCCTGAGCACTGAGCACCCAGCACCCCGAGTACTGAGCACCGAGCACCCCGAGAACTGAGCACCCAGCACCCCGAGCACTGAGCACTGAGCACCCTGAGCACTGAGTACCCAGCACCCCGAGTACTGAGCACCCAGCAGCCCGAGCACTGAGCACCCAGCACCCCGAGCACTGAGCACCCAGCACCCTGAGTTCTGAGCACCCAGCACCCCGAGCACTGAGCACCCAGCACCCCGAGCACTGAGCACCCAGCACACCGAGCACTGAGCAACGAGCACCCCGAGCACTGTGCACCCAGCACCCTGAGAACTGAGCACCCAGCACCCTGAGTACTGAGCACCCAGCATCCTGAGCACTGAGTACTGAGCACCCCGAGCACTGAGCACCCAGCACCCTGAACACTGAGCACCCAGCACCCCTTGCACTGAGCACCCAGCACCCGGAGTACTGAGCACGCAGCACCCTGAGTACAGAGCACCCAGCACCCCGAGCACTGAGCACCCAGCACCCTGAGCACTGAGCACCCAGGAACCTGAGTACTGAGCACCCAGCACCCCGAGCACTGAGCACCCAGCACCCTGAGTACTGAGCACCGAGCACCCCGAGCACTGAGCACCCAGCACCCTGAGTACTGAGCACCGAGCACCCCGAGCACTGAGCACCCAGCACCCTGAGTACTGAGCACCGAGCACCCCGAGCACTGAGCACCCAGCACCCTGAGTATTGAGCACGGAGCACCCTGAGTACTGTGCACCCAGCACCCCGAGCACTTAGCACCCAGCACCCTGAGTACTGAGCACCCAGCACACTGAGCACTGAGCATCCAGCACCCTGAGCACTGAACACCCAGCACTCTGAGTACTGAGAACCGAGCACCCCGAGCACTGAGCACCCAGCACCTTGAGCACTGAGCACCCTGAGTACTGAGCACCCAGCACCCTGAGTACTGAGCACCCAGCACCAAGAGCACTGAGCACGGAGCACCCCGAGGACTGAGCACCCAGCACCCTGATCACTGAGCACAGAGCACCCCGAGGACTGAGCACCCAGCACCCTGAGCACTGAGCACCCAGCACCCTGAGCACTGAGCACCCAGCACCCCGAGTACTGAGCACCGAGCACCCCGAGAACTGAGCACCCAGCACCCCGAGCACTGAGCACTGAGCACCCTGAGCACTGAGCACCCAGCACCCCGAGTACTGAGCACTGAGCACCCTAAGTACTGAGCACCCAGCACCCCGAGTACTGAGCACTGAGCACCATGAGTACTGAGCACCAAGTACCCTGCGCACTGAGCACTGAGAACCCTGAGTACTGAGCACCGAGCACCCCGAGCACTGAGCACCCAACACCCTGAGTACTGAGCACTGAGCTCCCCGAGCACTGAGCACCCTGAGTACTGAGCACCCAGCACCCTTAGTACTGAGCACCCAGCTCCCAGAGAATGAGCACCCTGAGCACTGAGTACCCAGCACCATGAGTACTGAGCACCGAGCACCCTGAGCACTGAGCACCCAGCACCCTGAGTACTGAGCACCCAGCACCCTGAGTACTGAGCACCCAGCAACCTGAGCACTGAGCACTGAGAACCCTGAGCACTGAGCACCCAGCACCCCGAGTACTGAGCAATGAGCACCCTGAGTACTGAGCACCCAGCACCCCAAGTACTGAGCACTGAGCACCCTGAGTACTGAGCACCCAACACCCTGAGCACTGAGCACTGAGAACCCTGAGTACTGAGCACCAAGCACCCCGAGCACTGAGCACCCAGCACCCCGAGGACTGAGCACCCAGCACCCTGAGTACTGAGCACTGAGCACCCAGCACCCCGAGCACTGAGCACCCTGAGCTCTTAGCACCCTGAGTACTGAGCACCCAGCACCCTGAGTACTGAGCACCCAGCACCCTGAGCACTGAGCACCCAGCACCCCGAGCACTGAGCACCCAGCACCCTGAGTACTGAGCACTGAGCACCCAGCACCCCGAGCACTGAGCACTCAGCACCCTGTGTACTGTGCACTGAGTACCCAGTACCCCGTGCACTGAGACCCAGCACCCTGAGCACTGAGCACCCAGCACCCCGAATACTGAGCACCCAGCACCCTGAGTACTGAACACCCAGCACCCAGAGCACTGAGCACTGAGCACCCAGCACCCTGAGCACTGAGCACTGAGCAACCAGCACCCTGAGCACTGAGCACCCAGCACCCCGAGCACTGAGCACCCAGCACCCTGAGCACACAGCACCCTGAGCACTGAGAACCCTGAGCACTGAGAAATGAGCACCCAGCACCCTGAGTACTGAGCACCCAACACTCTGAGCACTGAGCACCCAGCACGCTGAGTACTGAGCACCCAGCACCCCGAGCACTGAGCACCCAGCACCCTGTGTACTGAGCACCGAGCACCCCGAGCACTGAGCACCCAGCACCCTGAGTACTGAGCACCCAGCACCCCGAGAATGAGCACCCAGCACCCCGAGCACTGAGCACCCAGCACCCTGAGCACTGAGCACCCAGCACCCTGAGTACTGAGCACCCAGCACCCCGAGCACTGAGCACCCAGCACCCTGAGTACTGAGCACCCTGAGTACTGAGCACGCAGCAACCTGAGTACTGAGCACCCTGCACCCCGAGCACTGAGCTCCCTGAGTACTGAGCACCCAGCACCCTGAGCACTGAGCACCCAGCACCCTGAGTACTGAGCACTGAGCACCCAGAGAACTGAGCACCCAGCACCCCGAGGACTGAGCACCCAGCACCCTGTGCACTGAGCACTGAGCATCCAGCACCCCGAGCACTGAGCACCCTGAGCTCTTAGCACCCAGAGTACTGAGCACCCAGCACCCTGAGTACGGAGCACCCAGCACCCTGAGCACTGAGCACCCAGCACCCCGAGCACTGTGCACCCAGCACCCTGAGCACTGAGCACACAGCACCCCGAGCACTGAGCACCCAGCACCCTGAGCACTGAGCACCCAGCACCCCGAGCACTGAGCACCCAGCACCCTGAGCACTGAGCACCCAGCACCCCGAGTACTGAGCACCGAGCACCCCGAGAACTGAGCACCCAGCACCCCGAGCACTGAGCACTGAGCACCCTGAGCACTGAGTACCCAGCACCCCGAGTACTGAGCACCCAGCAGCCCGAGCACTGAGCACCCAGCACCCCGAGCACTGAGCACCCAGCACCCTGAGTACTGAGCACCCAGCACCCCGAGCACTGAGCACCCAGCACCCCGAGCACTGAGCACCCAGCACACCGAGCACTGAGCAACGAGCACCCCGAGCACTGTGCACCCAGCACCCTGAGACCTGAGCACCCAGCACCCTGAGTACTGAGCACCCAGCATCCTGAGCACTGAGTACTGAGCACCCCGAGCACTGAGCACCCAGCACCCTGAACACTGAGCACCCAGCACCCCTTGCACTGAGCACCCAGCACCCGGAGTACTGAGCACGCAGCACCCTGAGTACTGAGCACCCAGCACCCCGAGCACTGAGCACCCAGCACCCTGAGCACTGAGCACCCAGGACCCTGAGTACTGAGCACCCAGCACCCCGAGCACTGAGCACCCAGCACCCTGAGTACTGAGCACCGAGCACCCCGAGCACTGAGCACCCATCACCCTGAGTACTGAGCACCGAGCACCCCGAGCACTGAGCACCCAGCACCCTGAGTACTGAGCACCGAGCACCCCGAGCACTGAGCACCCAGCACCCTGAGTACTGAGCACGGAGCACCCTGAGTACTGTGCACCCAGCACCCCGAGCACTTAGCACCCAGCACCCTGAGTACTGAGCACCCAGCACACTGAGCACTGAGCATCCAGCACCCCGAGCACTGAACACCCAGCACTCTGAGTACTGAGAACCGAGCACCCCGAGCACTGAGCACCCAGCACCTTGAGCACTGAGCACCCTGAGTACTGAGCACCCAGCACCCTGAGTACTGAGCACCCAGCACCAAGAGCACTGAGCACGGAGCACCCCGAGGACTGAGCACCCAGCACCCTGATCACTGAGCACAGAGCACCCCGAGGACTGAGCACCCAGCACCCTGAGCACTGAGCACCCAGCACCCCGAGCACTGAGCACCCAGCACCCCGAGCACTGAGCACCCAGCACCTTGAGCACTGAGCACCCTGAGTACTGAGCACCCAGCACCCTGAGTACTGAGCACCCAGCACCAAGAGCACTGAGCACGGAGCACCCCGAGGACTGAGCACCCAGCACCCTGATCACTGAGCACAGAGCACCCCGAGGACTGAGCACCCAGCACCCTGAGCACTGAGCACCCAGCACCCCGAGCACTGAGCACCCAGCACCCTGAGCACTGAGCACCCAGCACCCCGAGTACTGAGCACCGAGCACCCCGAGAACTGAGCACCCAGCACCCCGAGCACTGAGCACTGAGCACCCTGAGCACTGAGCACCCAGCACCCCGAGTACTGAGCACTGAGCACCCTAAGTACTGAGCACCCAGCACCCCGAGTACTGAGCACTGAGCACCATGAGTACTGAGCACCAAGTACCCTGCGCACTGAGCACTGAGAACCCTGAGTACTGAGCACCGAGCACCCCGAGCACTGAGCAGCCAACACCCTGAGTACTGAGCACTGAGCTCCCCGAGCACTGAGCACCCTGAGTACTGAGCACCCAGCACCCTTAGTACTGAGCACCCAGCACCCCGAGAATGAGCACCCTGAGCACTGAGTACCCAGCACCATGAGTACTGAGCACCGAGCACCCTGAGCACTGAGCACCCAGCACCCTGAGTACTGAGCACCCAGCACCCTGAGTACTGAGCACCCAGCAACCTGAGCACTGAGCACTGAGAACCCAGCACCCCGAGCACTGAGCACTCAGCACCCTGTGTACTGAGCACTGAGTACGGAGTACCCCGTGCACTGAGACCCAGCACCCTGAGCACTGAGCACCCAGCACCCCGAGTACTGAGCAACCAGCAGCCCGAGCACTGAGCACCCAGCACCCCGAGCACTGAGCACCCAGCACCCTGAGTACTGAGCGCCCAGCACCCTGAGCACTGAGCACCCAGCACCCTGAGCACTGAGCACCCAGCACCCCGAGCACTGAGCAACGAGCACCCCGAGCACTGAGCACCCAGCACCCTGAGTACTGAGCACCCAGCACCCTGAGTACTGAGCACCCAGCATCCTGAGCACTGAGTACTGAGCACCCCGAGCACTGAGCACCCAGCACCCTGAGCACTGAGCACCCAACACCCCTTGCACTGAGCACCCAGCACCCTGAGCACTGTGCACCCAGGACCCTGAGTACTGAGCACCCAGCACCCCGAGCACTGAGCACCCAGCACCCTGAGTACTGAGCACCGAGCACCCCGAGCACTGAGCAGCAAGCACCCCGAGCTCTGAGCACCCAGCACCCTGAGCCCCCAGCACCCTGAGCACCCAGCACCCTGAGCACGGAGCACCCTGAGCACTGAGCACTGAGCACCCAGCACCCTGAGCACTGAGCACCCAGCACCCCGAGCACTGAGCACCCAGCACCCTGAGCACCCAGCACCCTGAACACCCAGCACCCTGAACACGGAGCACCCTGAGCACTGAGCACTGAGCACCCAGCACCCTGAGTACTGAGCACTGAGCACCCAGCACCCTGAGTACTGAGCACCCAGCACCCCGAGCACTGAGCACCCAGCACCCTGTGTACTGAGCACCGAGCACCCGGAGTACTGAGCACCCAGCACCCTGAGGACTGAGCACTGAGCACTCTGAGCACTGAGCACCCAGCACCCCGAGTACTGAGCACTGAGCACCTTGAGTACTGAGCACCCAGCACCCCGAGTACTGAGCACTGAGCACCATGAGTACTGAGCACCGAGCACCCCGAGCACTGAGCACCCAGCACCCTGAGTACTGAGCACCGAGCTCCCCGAGCACTGAGCACCCTGAGCACTAAGCACTGAGAACCCTGAGTACTGAGCACCGAGCACCCAGAGCACTGAGCACCCAGCACCCGGAGCACTGAGCACCCAGCACCCTGAGTACTGAGCACTGAGCACCCAGCAACCCGAGCACTGAGCACTCAGCACCCTGTGTACTGAGCACTGAGTACCCAGTACCCCCGAGCACTGAGACCCAGCACCCTGAGCACTGAGCACGAAGCACCCCGAGTACTGAGCACCCAGCACCCCGAGCACTGAGCACCCAGCACCCCGAGCACTGAGCACCCAGCACCCTGAGTACTGAGCACCCAGCACCCCGAACACTGAGCACCCAGCACCCCGAGCACTGTGCACCCAGCACCCTGAGAACTGAGCACCCAGCACCGTGAGTACTGAGCACCCAGCATCCTCAGCACTGAGCACCCAGCACCCTGAGCACTGAGCACGAAGCACCCCGAGTACTGAGCACCCAGCACCCCGAGCACTGAGCACCCAGCACCCCGAGCACTGAGCACCCAGCACCCTGAGTACTGAGCACCAAGAACCCCGAGCACTGAGCACCGAGCACCCCGAGCACTGTGCACCCAGCACCCTGAGAACTGAGCACCCAGCACCGTGAGTACTGAGCACCCAGCATCCTCAGCACTGAGCACCCAGCACCCTGAGCAGTGAGCACCCAGGACCCTGAGTACTGAGCACCCAGCACCCTGAGTACTGAACACCCAGCACCCAGAGCACTGAGCACTGAGCACCCAGCACCCTGAGCACTGAGCACTGAGCAACCAGCACCCTGAGCACCGAGCACCCAGCACCCCGAGCACTGAGCACCCAGCACCCTGAGCACCCAACACTCTGAGCACTGAGCACCCAGCACGCTGAGTACTGAGCACCCAGCACCCTGAGTACTGAGCACCCAGCACCCCGAGAATGAGCACCCAGCACCCCGAGCAGTGAGCACCCAGCACCCTGAGTACTGAGCACCCAGCAACCTGAGCACTGAGCACTGAGCACCCAGCACCCTGGGTACTGAGCACCCAGCACCCCGAGCACTGAGCACCCAGCACCCTGAGTCCTGAGCACCCTGAGTACTGAGCACCCAGCAACCTGAGTACTGAGCACCCTGCACCCCGAGCACTGAGCTCCCTGAGTACTGAGCACCCAGCACCCTGAGCACTGAGCACCCAGCACCCTGAGTACTGAGCACTGAGCACCCAGAGAACTGAGCACCCAGCACCCTGAGGACTGAGCACCCAGCACCCTGTGCACTGAGCACTGAGCATCCAGCAACCCGAGCACTGAGCACCCTGAGCTCTTAGCACCCTGAGTACTGAGCACCCAGCACCCTGAGTACGGAGCACCCAGCACCCTGAGCACTGAGCAACCAGCACCCTGAGTACTGAGCACCCAGCACCCTGAGTACTGAGCACCGAGCACCCCGAGCACTGAGCACACAGCACACTGAGCAGTGAGCACCCAGCACCCCGAGCACTGTGCACCCAGCACCCTGAGCACTGAGCACACAGCACCCCGAGCACTGAGCACCCAGCACCCTGAGCACTGAGCACCCAGCACCCCGAGCACTGAGCACCCAGCACCCTGAGCACTGAGCACCCCGAGGACTGAGCACCCAGCACCCTGATCACTGAGCACAGAGCACCCCGAGGACTGAGCACCCAGCACCCTGAGCACTGAGCACCCAGCACCCCGAGCACTGAGCACCCAGCACCCTGAGCACTGAGCACCCAGGACCCTGAGTACTGAGCACCCAGCACCCCGAGCACTGAGCACCCAGCACCCTGAGTACTGAGCACCGAGCACCCCGAGCACTGAGCACCCAGCACCCTGAGTACTGAGCACCGAGCACCCTGAGCACTGAGCACCCAGCACCCTGAGTACTGAGCACCGAGCACCCCGAGCACTGAGCACCCAGCACCCTGAGTACTGAGCACGGAGCACCCTGAGTACTGTGCACCCAGCACCCCGAGCACTTAGCACCCAGCACCCTGAGTACTGAGCACCCAGCACCCTGAGCACTGAGCATCCAGCACCCCGAGCACTGAACACCCAGCACTCTGAGTACTGAGAACCGAGCACCCCGAGCACTGAGCACCCAGCACCTTGAGCACTGAGCACCCTGAGTACTGAGCACCCAGCACCATGAGTACTGAGCACCCAGCACCCCGAGCACTGAGCACGGAGCACCCCGAGGACTGAGCACCCAGCACCCTGATCACTGAGCACAGAGCACCCCGAGGACTGAGCACCCAGCACCCTGAGCACTGAGCACCCAGCACCCCGAGCACTGAGCACCCAGCACCCTGAGCACTGAGCACCCAGCACCCCGAGTACTGAGCACAGAGCACCCCGAGAACTGAGCACCCAGCACCCCGAGCACTGAGCACTGAGCAACCTGAGCACTGAGCACCCAGCACCCTGAGTACTGAGCACTGAGCACCCTAAGTACTGAGCACCCAGCACCCCCCCCAGTACTGAGCTCTGAGCAGCATGAGTACTGAGCACCAAGTACCCTGCGCACTGAGCACCCAGCACCCTGAGTACTGAGCACCGAGCTCCCCGAGCACTGAGCACCCTGAGTACTGAGCACCCAGCACCCTTAGTACTGAGCACCCAGCACCCCGAGAATGAGCACCCTGAGCACTGAGTACCCAGCACCATGAGTACTGAGCACCGAGCACCCTGAGCACTGAGCACCCAGCACCCTGAGTACTGAGCACCCAGCACCCTGAGTACTGAGCACCCAGCAACCTGAGCACTGAGCACTGAGAACCCTGAGCACTGAGCACCCAGCACCCCGAGTACTGAGCAATGAGCACCCTGAGTACTGAGCACCCAGCACCCCGAGTACTGAGCACTGAGCACCCTGAGTACTGAGCACCCAGCACCCTGAGCACTGAGCACTGAGAACCCTGAGTACTGAGCACCGAGCACCCCAAGCACTGAGCACCCAGCACCCCGAGGACTGAGCACCCAGCACCCTGAGTACTGAGCACTGAGCACCCAGCACCCCGAGCACTGAGCACTCAGCACCCTGTGTACTGAGCACTGAGTACGGAGTACCCCGTGCACTGAGACACAGCACCCTGAGCACTGAGTACCCAGCACCCCGAGTACTGAGCAACCAGCAGCCCGAGCACTGAGCACCCAGCACCCCGAGCACTGAGCACCCAGCACCCTGAGTACTGAGCACCCAGCACGCCGAGCACTGAGCACCCAGCACCCTGAGCACTGAGCACCCAGCACCCCGAGCACTGAGCAACGAGCACCCCGAGCACTGAGCACCCAGCACCCTGAGTACTGAGCACCCAGCACCCTGAGTACTGAGCACCCAGCATCCTGAGCACTGAGTACTGAGCACCCCGAGCACTGAGCACCCAGCACCCTGAGCACTGAGCACCCAGCACCCCTTGCACTGAGCACCCAGCACCCGGAGTACTGAGCACCCAGCACCCCTTGCACTGAGCACCCAGCACCCTGAGTTCTGAGCACCCAGGACCCCGAGCACTGAGCACCCAGCACCCTAAGCACTGTGCACCCAGGACCCTGAGTACTGAGCACCAAGCACCCCGAGCACTGAGCACCCAGCACCCTGAGTACTGAGCACTGAGCACCCAGCACCCCGAGCACTGAGCACTCAGCACCCTGTGTACTGAGCACTGAGTACCCAGTACCCCGTGCACTGAGACCCAGCACCCTGAGCACTGAGCACCCAGCAACCCGAGTACTGAGCACCCAGCAGCCCGAGCACTGAGCACCCAGCACCCCGAGCACTGAGCACCCAGCACCCTGAGTACTGAGCACCCAGCACCCCGAGCACTGAGCACCCAGCACCCCGAGCACTGAGCACCCAGCACACCGAGCACTGAGCAACGAGCACCCCGAGCACTGTGCACCCAGCACCCTGAGAACTGAGCACCCAGCACCCTGAGTACTGAGCACCCAGCATCCTGAGCACTGAGTACTGAGCACCCCGAGCACTGAGCACCCAGCACCCTGAACACTGAGCACCCAGCACCCCTTGCACTGAGCACCCAGCACCCGGAGTACTGAGCACGCAGCACCCTGAGTACTGAGCACCCAGCACCCCGAGCACTGAGCACCCAGCACCCTGAGCACTGAGCACCCAGGACCCTGAGTACTGAGCACCCAGCACCCCGAGCATTGAGCACCCAGCACCCTGAGTACTGAGCACCGAGCACCCCGAGCACTGAGCACCAAGCACCCCGAGCACTGAGAACCCAGCACCCTGAGTACTGAGCACCAAGCACCCCGAGCACTGAGCACCCAGCACCCTGAGTACTGAGCACCGAGCATCCCGAGCACTGAGCACCCAGCACCCTGAGTACTGAGCACGGAGCACCATGAGTACTGTGCACCCAGCACCCCGAGCACTTAGCACCCAGCACCCTGAGTACTGAGCACCCAGCACCCTGAGCACTGAGCATCCAGCACCCCGAGCACTGAGCACCCAGCACTCTGAGTACTGAGAACCGAGCACCCCGAGCACTGAGCACCCAGCACCTTGAGCACTGATCAAGCTGAGTACTGAGCACCCAGCACCCTGAGTACTGAGCACCCAGCACCCCGAGCACTGAGCACGGAGTACCCCGAGGACTGAGCACCCAGCACCCTGATCACTGAGCACAGAGCACCCCGAGGACTGAGCACCCAGCACCCTGAGCACTGAGCACCCAGCACCCCGAGCACTGAGCACCCAGCACCCTGAGCACTGAGCACCCAGCACCCCGAGTACTGAGCACCGAGCACCCCGAGAACTGAGCACCCAGCACCCCGAGCACTGAGCACTGAGCACCCTGAGCACTGAGCACCGAGCACGCCGAGTACTAAGCACTGAGCACCCCGAGTACTGAGCACTGAGCACCATGAGTACTGAGCACCAAATACCCTGCGCACTGAGCACTGAGAACCCTGAGTACTGAGCACCGAGCACCCCGAGCACTGAGCACCCAGCACCCTGAGTACTGAGCACCGAGCTCCCCGAGCACTGAGCACCCTGAGTACTGAGCACCCAGCACCCTTAGTACTGAGCACCCAGCAACCCGAGAATGAGCACCCTGAGCACTGAGTACCCAGCACCATGAGTACTGAGCACCGAGCACCCTGAGCACTGAGCACCCAGCACCCTGAGTACTGAGCACCCAGCACCCTGAGTACTGAGCACCCAGCACCCTGAGCACTGAACACCCAGCAACCTGAGTACTGAGCACCCAGCACTCTGAGCACTGAGTACTGAGCACCCCGAGCACTGAGCACCCAGCACCCCGAGCACTGAGCACTGAGCACCCTGAGCACAGACCACCCAGCACCCCGAGTACTGAGCAATGAGCACCCTGAGTACTGAGCACCCAGCACCCCGAGTACTGAGCACTGAGCAGCCTGAGTACTGAGCACCCAGCACCCTGAGCACTGAGCACTGAGAACCCTGTGTACTGAGCACCGAGCACCCCGAGCACTGACCACCCAGCACCCCGAGCACTGAGCACCCAGCACCCTGAGTACTGAGCACTGAGCACCCAGCACCCCGTGCACTGAGAACTCAGCACCCTGTGAACTGAGCACTGAGTACGGAGTACCCCGTGCACTGAGACCCAGCACCCTGAGCACTGAGCACCCCGCTCCCCGAGTACTGAGCAACCAGCAGCCCGAGCACTGAGCACCCAGCACCCCGAGCACTGAGCAACGAGCACCCCGAGCACTGAGCACCCAGCACCCTGAGTACTGAGCACCCAGCACCCTGAGTACTGAGCACCCAGCATCCTGAGCACTGAGTACTGAGCACCCCGAGCACTGAGCACCCAGCACCCTGAGCACTGAGCACCCAGCACCCCTTGCACTGAGCACCCAGCACCCGGAGTACTGAGCACCCAGCACCCCTTGCACTGAGCACCCAGCACCCTGAGTACTGAGCACCCAGGACCCCGAGCACTGAGCACCCAGCACCCTAAGCACTGTGCACCCAGGACCCTGAGTACTGAGCACCCAGCACCCCGAGCACTGAGCACCCAGCACCCTGAGTACTGAGCACTGAGCACCCAGCACCCCGAGCACTGAGCACTCAGCACCCTGTGTACTGAGCACTGAGTACCCAGTACCCCGTGCACTGAGACCCAGCACCCTGAGCACTGAGCACCCAGCAACCCGAGTACTGAGCACCCAGCAGCCCGAGCACTGAGCACCCAGCACCCCGAGCACTGAGCATCCAGCACCCTGAGTACTGAGCACCCAGCACCCCGAGCACTGAGCACCCAGCACCCCGAGCACTGAGCACCCAGCACACAGAGCACTGAGCAACGAGCACCCCGAGCACTGTGCACGCAGCACCCTGAGAACTGAGCACCCAGCACCCTGAGTACTGAGCACCCAGCATCCTGAGCACTGAGTACTGAGCACCCCGAGCACTGAGCACCCAGCACCCTGAACACTGAGCACCCAGCACCCCTTGCACTGAGCACCCAGCACCCGGAGTACTGAGCACGCAGCACCCTGAGTACTGAGCACCCAGCACCCCGAGCACTGAGCACCCAGCACCCTGAGCACTGAGCACCCAGGACCCTGAGTACTGAGCACCCAGCACCCCGAGCACTGAGCACCCAGCACCCTGAGTACTGAGCACCGAGCACCCTGAGCACTGAGCACCCAGCACCCCGAGCACTGAGCACTCAGCACCCTGTGTACTGAGCACTGAGTACGGAGTACCCCGTGCACTGAGACCCAGCACCCTGAGAACTGAGCACCCCGCTCCCCGAGTACTGAGCAACCAGCAGCCCGAGCACTGAGCACCCAGCACCCCGAGCACTGAGCACCCAGCACCCTGAGTACTGAGCACCCAGCACCCTGAGTACTGAGCACCCAGCACCCTGAGTACTGAGCACCCAGCATCCTGAGCACTGAGTACTGAGCACCCCGAGCACTGAGCACCCAGCACCCTGAGCACTGAGCACCCAGCACCCCTTGCACTGAGCACACAGCACCCGGAGTACTGAGCACCCAGCACCCCTTGCACTGAGCACCCAGCACCCTGAGTACTGAGCACCCAGCACCCCGAGCACTGAGCACCCAGCACCCTGAGCACTGTGTACCCAGGACCCTGAGTACTGAGCACCCAGCACCCCGAGCACTGAGCACCCAGCACCCTGAGTACTGAGCACCGAGCACCCTGAGCACTGAGCAGCAAGCACCCCGAGCTCTGAGCACCCAGGACCCTGAGCACCCAGCACCCTGAGCACCGAGCACCCTGAGCACGGAGCACCCTGAGCAATGAGCACTGAGCACCCAGCAACCTGAGCACTGAGCACCCAGCAACCCGAGCACTGAGCACCCAGCACCCTGAGCACCCAGCACCCTGAGCACCCAGCACCCTGAACACGGAGCACCCTGAGCACTGAGCACTGAGCACCCAGCACCCTGAGTACTGAGCACCTACCACTCTGAGCACTGAGCACCCACCACGCTGAGTACTGAGCACTGAGCACCCAGCCCCCTGAGTACTGAGCACCCAGCAAACCGAGCACTGAGCACCCAGCACCCTGTGTACTGAGCACCGAGCACCCGGAGTACTGAGCACCCAGCACCCTGAGCACTGAGCACTGAGCACTCTGAGCACTGAGCACCCAGCACCCCGAGTACTGAGCACTGAGCACCTTGAGTACTGAGCACCCAGCACCCCGAGTACTGAGCACTGAGCACCCTGAGTACTGAGCACCCAGCACCCTGAGTACTGAGCACCGAGCACCCCGAGCACTGAGCACCCAGCACCCCGAGCACTGAGCACCCAGCACCCTTAGTACTGAGCACCCAGCTCCCCGAGAATGAGCACCCTGAGCACTGAGTACCCAGCACCATGAGTACTGAGCACCGAGCACCCTGAGCACTGAGCACCCAGCACCCTGAGTACTGAGCACCCAGCACCCTGAGTACTGAGCACCCAGCAACCTGAGCACTGAGCACTGAGAACCCTGAGCACTGAGCACCCAGCACCCCGAGTACTGAGCAATGAGCACCCTGAGTACTGAGCACCCAGCACCCCAAGTACTGAGCACTGAGCACCCTGAGTACTGAGCACCCAACACCCTGAGCACTGAGCACTGAGAACCCTGAGTACTGAGCACCAAGCACCCCGAGCACTGAGCACCCAGCACCCCGAGGACTGAGCACCCAGCACCCTGAGTACTGAGCACTGAGCACCCAGCACCCCGAGCACTGAGCACCCTGAGCTCTTAGCACCCTGAGTACTGAGCACCCAGCACCCTGAGTACTGAGCACCCAGCACCCTGAGCACTGAGCACCCAGCACCCCGAGCACTGAGCACCCAGCACCCTGAGTACTGAGCACTGAGCACCCAGCACCCCGAGCACTGAGCACTCAGCACCCTGTGTACTGTGCACTGAGTACCCAGTACCCCGTGCACTGAGACCCAGCACCCTGAGCACTGAGCACCCAGCACCCCGAATACTGAGCACCCAGCACCCTGAGTACTGAACACCCAGCACCCAGAGCACTGAGCACTGAGCACCCAGCACCCTGAGCACTGAGCACTGAGCAACCAGCACCCTGAGCACTGAGCACCCAGCACCCCGAGCACTGAGCACCCAGCACCCTGAGCACACAGCACCCTGAGCACTGAGAACCCTGAGCACTGAGCAATGAGCACCCAGCACCCTGAGTACTGAGCACCCAACACTCTGAGCACTGAGCACCCAGCACGCTGAGTACTGAGCACCCAGCACCCCGAGCACTGAGCACCCAGCAACCTGTGTACTGAGCACCGAGCACCCCGAGCACTGAGCACCCAGCACCCTGAGTACTGAGCACCCAGCACCCCGAGAATGAGCACCCAGCACCCCGAGCACTGAGCACCCAGCACCCTGAGCACTGAGCACCCAGCACCCTGAGTACTGAGCACCCAGCACCCCGAGCACTGAGCACCCAGCACCCTGAGTACTGAGCACCCTGAGTACTGAGCACGCAGCAACCTGAGTACTGAGCACCCTGCACCCCGAGCACTGAGCTCCCTGAGTACTGAGCACCCAGCACCCTGAGCACTGAGCACCCAGCACCCTGAGTACTGAGCACTGAGCACCCAGAGAACTGAGCACCCAGCACCCCGAGGACTGAGCACCCAGCACCCTGTGCACTGAGCACTGAGCATCCAGCACCCCGAGCACTGAGCACCCTGAGCTCTTAGCACCCAGAGTACTGAGCACCCAGCACCCTGAGTACGGAGCACCCAGCACCCTGAGCACTGAGCACCCAGCACCCTGAGTACTGAGCACCCAGCACCCTGAGTACTGAGCACCGAGCACCCCGAGCACTGAGCACCCAGCACCCTGAGCACTGAGCACCCAGCACCCCGAGCACTGTGCACCCAGCACCCTGAGCACTGAGCACACAGCACCCCGAGCACTGAGCACCCAGCACCCTGAGCACTGAGCACCCAGCACCCCGAGCACTGAGCACCCAGCACCCTGAGCACTGAGCACCCAGCACCCCGAGTACTGAGCACCGAGCACCCCGAGAACTGAGCACCCAGCACCCCGAGCACTGAGCACTGAGCACCCTGAGCACTGAGTACCCAGCACCCCGAGTACTGAGCACCCAGCAGCCCGAGCACTGAGCACCCAGCACCCCGAGCACTGAGCACCCAGCACCCTGAGTACTGAGCACCCAGCACCCCGAGCACTGAGCACCCAGCACCCCGAGCACTGAGCACCCAGCACACCGAGCACTGAGCAACGAGCACCCCGAGCACTGTGCACCCAGCACCCTGAGACCTGAGCACCCAGCACCCTGAGTACTGAGCACCCAGCATCCTGAGCACTGAGTACTGAGCACCCCGAGCACTGAGCACCCAGCACCCTGAACACTGAGCACCCAGCACCCCTTGCACTGAGCACCCAGCACCCGGAGTACTGAGCACGCAGCACCCTGAGTACTGAGCACCCAGCACCCCGAGCACTGAGCACCCAGCACCCTGAGCACTGAGCACCCAGGACCCTGAGTACTGAGCACCCAGCACCCCGAGCACTGAGCACCCAGCACCCTGAGTACTGAGCACCGAGCACCCCGAGCACTGAGCACCCAGCACCCTGAGTACTGAGCACCGAGCACCCCGAGCACTGAGCACCCAGCACCCTGAGTACTGAGCACCGAGCACCCCGAGCACTGAGCACCCAGCACCCTGAGTACTGAGCACGGAGCACCCTGAGTACTGTGCACCCAGCACCCCGAGCACTTAGCACCCAGCACCCTGAGTACTGAGCACCCAGCACACTGAGCACTGAGCATCCAGCACCCCGAGCACTGAACACCCAGCACTCTGAGTACTGAGAACCGAGCACCCCGAGCACTGAGCACCCAGCACCTTGAGCACTGAGCACCCTGAGTACTGAGCACCCAGCACCCTGAGTACTGAGCACCCAGCACCAAGAGCACTGAGCACGGAGCACCCCGAGGACTGAGCACCCAGCACCCTGATCACTGAGCACAGAGCACCCCGAGGACTGAGCACCCAGCACCCTGAGCACTGAGCACCCAGCACCCCGAGCACTGAGCACCCAGCACCCCGAGCACTGAGCACCCAGCACCTTGAGCACTGAGCACCCTGAGTACTGAGCACCCAGCACCCTGAGTACTGAGCACCCAGCACCAAGAGCACTGAGCACGGAGCACCCCGAGGACTGAGCACCCAGCACCCTGATCACTGAGCACAGAGCACCCCGAGGACTGAGCACCCAGCACCCTGAGCACTGAGCACCCAGCACCCCGAGCACTGAGCACCCAGCACCCTGAGCACTGAGCACCCAGCACCCCGAGTACTGAGCACCGAGCACCCCGAGAACTGAGCACCCAGCACCCCGAGCACTGAGCACTGAGCACCCTGAGCACTGAGCACCCAGCACCCCGAGTACTGAGCACTGAGCACCCTAAGTACTGAGCACCCAGCACCCCGAGTACTGAGCACTGAGCACCATGAGTACTGAGCACCAAGTACCCTGCGCACTGAGCACTGAGAACCCTGAGTACTGAGCACCGAGCACCCCGAGCACTGAGCAGCCAACACCCTGAGTACTGAGCACTGAGCTCCCCGAGCACTGAGCACCCTGAGTACTGAGCACCCAGCACCCTTAGTACTGAGCACCCAGCACCCCGAGAATGAGCACCCTGAGCACTGAGTACCCAGCACCATGAGTACTGAGCACCGAGCACCCTGAGCACTGAGCACCCAGCACCCTGAGTACTGAGCACCCAGCACCCTGAGTACTGAGCACCCAGCAACCTGAGCACTGAGCACTGAGAACCCAGCACCCCGAGCACTGAGCACTCAGCACCCTGTGTACTGAGCACTGAGTACGGAGTACCCCGTGCACTGAGACCCAGCACCCTGAGCACTGAGCACCCAGCACCCCGAGTACTGAGCAACCAGCAGCCCGAGCACTGAGCACCCAGCACCCCGAGCACTGAGCACCCAGCACCCTGAGTACTGAGCGCCCAGCACCCTGAGCACTGAGCACCCAGCACCCTGAGCACTGAGCACCCAGCACCCCGAGCACTGAGCAACGAGCACCCCGAGCACTGAGCACCCAGCACCCTGAGTACTGAGCACCCAGCACCCTGAGTACTGAGCACCCAGCATCCTGAGCACTGAGTACTGAGCACCCCGAGCACTGAGCACCCAGCACCCTGAGCACTGAGCACCCAACACCCCTTGCACTGTGCACCCAGGACCCTGAGTACTGAGCACCCAGCACCCCGAGCACTGAGCACCCAGCACCCTGAGTACTGAGCACCGAGCACCCCGAGCACTGAGCAGCAAGCACCCCGAGCTCTGAGCACCCAGCACCCTGAGCCCCCAGCACCCTGAGTACCCAGCACCCTGAGCACGGAGCACCCTGAGCACTGAGCACTGAGCACCCAGCACCCTGAGCACTGAGCACCCAGCACCCCGAGCACTGAGCACCCAGCACCCTGAGCACCCAGCACCCTGAACACCCAGCACCCTGAACACGGAGCACCCTGAGCACTGAGCACTGAGCACCCAGCACCCTGAGTACTGAGCACTGAGCACCCAGCACCCTGAGTACTGAGCACCCAGCACCCCGAGCACTGAGCACCCAGCACCCTGTGTACTGAGCACCGAGCACCCGGAGTACTGAGCACCCAGCACCCTGAGGACTGAGCACTGAGCACTCTGAGCACTGAGCACCCAGCACCCCGAGTACTGAGCACTGAGCACCTTGAGTACTGAGCACCCAGCACCCCGAGTACTGAGCACTGAGCACCATGAGTACTGAGCACCGAGCACCCCGAGCACTGAGCACCCAGCACCCTGAGTACTGAGCACCGAGCTCCCCGAGCACTGAGCACCCTGAGCACTAAGCACTGAGAACCCTGAGTACTGAGCACCGAGCACCCCGAGCACTGAGCACCCAGCACCCGGAGCACTGAGCACCCAGCACCCTGAGTACTGAGCACTGAGCACCCAGCAACCCGAGCACTGAGCACTCAGCACCCTGTGTACTGAGCACTGAGTACCCAGTACCCCCGAGCACTGAGACCCAGCACCCTGAGCACTGAGCACGAAGCACCCCGAGTACTGAGCACCCAGCACCCCGAGCACTGAGCACCCAGCACCCCGAGCACTGAGCACCCAGCACCCTGAGTACTGAGCACCCAGCACCCCGAACACTGAGCACCCAGCACCCCGAGCACTGTGCACCCAGCACCCTGAGAACTGAGCACCCAGCACCGTGAGTACTGAGCACCCAGCATCCTCAGCACTGAGCACCCAGCACCCTGAGCACTGAGCACGAAGCACCCCGAGTACTGAGCACCCAGCACCCCGAGCACTGAGCACCCAGCACCCCGAGCACTGAGCACCCAGCACCCTGAGTACTGAGCACCCAGAACCCCGAGCACTGAGCACCGAGCACCCCGAGCACTGTGCACCCAGCACCCTGAGAACTGAGCACCCAGCACCGTGAGTACTGAGCACCCAGCATCCTCAGCACTGAGCACCCAGCACCCTGAGCAGTGAGCACCCAGGACCCTGAGTACTGAGCACCCAGCACCCTGAGTACTGAACACCCAGCACCCAGAGCACTGAGCACTGAGCACCCAGCACCCTGAGCACTGAGCACTGAGCAACCAGCACCCTGAGCACCGAGCACCCAGCACCCCGAGCACTGAGCACCCAGCACCCTGAGCACCCAACACTCTGAGCACTGAGCACCCAGCACGCTGAGTACTGAGCACCCAGCACCCTGAGTACTGAGCACCCAGCACCCCGAGAATGAGCACCCAGCACCCCGAGCAGTGAGCACCCAGCACCCTGAGTACTGAGCACCCAGCAACCTGAGCACTGAGCACTGAGCACCCAGCACCCTGGGTACTGAGCACCCAGCACCCCGAGCACTGAGCACCCAGCACCCTGAGTCCTGAGCACCCTGAGTACTGAGCACCCAGCAACCTGAGTACTGAGCACCCTGCACCCCGAGCACTGAGCTCCCTGAGTACTGAGCACCCAGCACCCTGAGCACTGAGCACCCAGCACCCTGAGTACTGAGCACTGAGCACCCAGAGAACTGAGCACCCAGCACCCTGAGGACTGAGCACCCAGCACCCTTAGTACTGAGCACCCAGCACCCCGAGCACTGAGCACCCAGCACCCCGAGCACTGAGCACCCAGCACCCTGAGTACTGAGCACCCAGCACCCCGAGAATGAGCACCCTGACCACGGAGTACCCAGCACCATGAGTACTGAGCACCCAGCACCGTGAGCACTGTGCACCCAGCAACCTGAGTACTGAGCACCCAGCACTCTGAGCACTGAGCACCCAGCACCCCGAGCACTGAGCACCCAGCACCCCGAGCACTGAGCACTGAGCACCCTGAGCACTGAGCAGCCAGCACCCCGAGTACTGAGCACTGAGCACCCTGAGTACTGAGTACCCAGCACCCCGAGTTCTGAGCACTGAGCACCCTGAGTACTGAGCACCCAGCACCCTGAGCACTGAGCACTGAGAACCCTGAGTACTGAGCACCGAGCACCCCGAGCACTGAGCACCCAGCACCCCGAGCACTGAGCACCCAGCACCCTGAGTACTGAGCACTGAGCACCCAGCAACCCGAGCACTGAGCACTCAGCACCCTGTGTACTGAGCACTGAGAACCCTGAGTACTGAGCACCCTGCACCCTGAGTACTGAGCACCCAGCACCCCGAGCACTGAGCACCCAGCACCCCGAGCACTGAGCACCCAGCACCCTGAGTACTGAGCACCCAGCACCCCGAGCACTGAGCACCGAGCACCCCGAGCACTGTGCACCCAGCACCCTGAGAACTGAGCACCCAGCACCCTGAGTACTGAGCACCCAGCATCCTCAGCACTGAGCACCCAGCACACTGAGCACTGAGCACCCAGGACCCTGAGTACTGAGCACCCAGCACCCTGAGTACTGAACACCCAGCACCCTGAGCACTGAGCACTGAGCACCCAGCACCCTGAGCACTGAGCACTGAGCACCCAGCACCCCGAGCATTGAGCACCCAGCACCCTGAGCACTGAGCACCCTGAGGACTGAGCACCCAGCACCCTGAGTACTGAGCAGCCAGCACCCTGAGTACTGAGCACCCAGCATCCTGAGTACTGAGCACTGATCACCCTGAGCACTGAGCACCCAGCACCCCGAGCACTGAGCAACCAGCACCCTGAGTACTGAGCACCCTGAGCACTGAGCACCCAGCACCCTGAGTACTGAGCACCCAGCACCCCGAGCACTGAGCACCCAGCACCCCGAGCACTGAGCACCCACCACCGTGAGCACTGAGCACCCAGCACCTTGAGTACTGAGCACCGAGCACCCCGAACACTGAGCACCCAGCACCCTAAGTACTGAGCACCCAGCACCCTGAGAACTGAGCACCCAGCACCCCGAGCACTGAGCACCCAGCACCCTGAGTACTGAGCACCCAGCACCCTGAGTTCTGAGCACCCAGTACCCCGAACACTGAGCACCCAGCACCCTGAGTACTGACCACCCAGCACCCTGAGTACTGAGCACTGAGCACCCTGAGCACTGAGCACCCAGCAACCCGAGCACTGAGCACCCAGCACCCTGAGTACTGAGCACCCAGCACCCTGAGTACTGAGCACTCAGCACCCTGAGTACTGAGCACCGAGCACCCCGAGCACTGAGCACCCAGCACCCTGAGCACTGAGCACCCTGAGGACTGAGCACCCAGCACCCTGAGTACTGAGCACCAAGCACCTTGAGTACTGAGCACCCAGCATCCTGAGTACTGAGCACTGATAACCCTGAGCACTGAGCACCCAGCACCCCGAGCACTGAGCAACCAGCACCCCGAGCACTGAGCACCCAGCACCCTGAGTACTGAGCACCCTGAGTACTGAGCACCCTGCACCCTGAGCACTGAGCACCCAGCACCCTGAGTGCTGAGCAACCAGCACCCCGAGCACTGAGCACCCAGCACCCTGAGTACTGAGCACCGAGCACCCCGAGCACTGAGCACCCAGCACCCTGAGTACTGAGCACTGAGCACCCCGAGTACTGAGCACCCAGCACCCCGAGCACTGAGCACCCAGCACCCTGAGTACTGAGAACAGATCACCCTGAGTACTGAGCACCCAGCACCCTGAGTACTGAGCCCCCAGCACCCTGAGTACTGAGCACCCAGCACCCCGAGCCCTGGGCACCCAGCACCCTGAGTACTGAGAACAGATCACCCTGAGTACTGAGCACCCAGCACCCCGAGAATGAGCACCCAGCACCCTGAGTACTGAGAAGCGAGCACCCTCAGTACTGAGCACACAGCACCCTGAGTACTGAGCCCCAGCACCCTGAGTACTGAGCACCCAGCACCCCGAGCACTGAGCACCCCGCACCCCGAGCACGGAGCACCCAGTACCCCGAGCACTGAGTACTGAGCACACAGCACCCTGTGTACTGAGCACCGAGCTCCCCGAGCACTGATCACCCTGAGTACTGAGCACCCACCACCCCGATCACTGAGCACCCAGCACCCTGAGCACTGAGCACACAGCACCCTGAGCACTGAGCACCCAGCACCCTGAGTACTGAGCACCCAGCACGCTGAGTACTGAACACCCAGGACCCCGAGCACTGAGCACCCAGCACCCTGAGTACTGAGCACTGAGCACCCAGCACCCCGAGCACTGAGCACCCAGCACCCTGTGTACTGAGCACTGAGCACCAGGAGTACTAAGCAACCAGCACCCTGAGTACTGAGCACACAGGACCCTGAGCACTGAGCACCCAGCACCCCGAGCACTGAGCACCCAGCACCCTGAGTACTGAGCACCCTGAGTACTGAGCACCCAGTACCCTGAGTACTGAGCACCCTGAATACTGAGCACCCAGCCCCCTGAGCACTGAGCACCCAGCACCCTGAGTACTGACCACCCAGCACCCTGAGCACTGAGCACCCAGCACCCTGAGTACTGAGCACCCAGCACCCTGAGTACTGAGCACCCAGCACCGTGAGTACTGAGCACCCAGCACCCTGAGCACTGAGCACCCAGCATCCTGAGTACTGAGCACTGAGCACCCCGAGTTCTGAGCACCGGGCACCCCGAGCACTAAGCACCCAGCACCCCGAGCACCGAGCACCCAGCACCCTGAGCACTGAGCACCCAGCACCCTGAGCACTGAGCACCAAGCACACTGAGAACTGAGCACCCAGCACCCTGAGCACTGAGCACCCAGCACCCTGAGCACTGAGCACTCAGCACCCTGAGTACTGAGCACCCAGCACCCTGAGCACTGAGCACCCAGCAAACCGAGCACTGAGCACCCAGCACCCCGAGCACTGAGCACCCAGCACCCCGAGCACTGAGCACCCAGCACCCCGAGCACTGAGCACCCAGCACCCTGAGTACTGAGCACACAGCACCCTGAGTACTGAGCACCCAGCACCCTGAGCAATGAGCACCCAGCACCCTGAGTACTGAGCACCCAGCACCCCAAGCACTGAGCACCCTGAGTACTGAGCACCCAGCACCCCAAGCACTGAGCACCGTGAGTACTGAGCACCCAGCACCCTGATTAATGAGCACCCAGCACCCCGAGCACTGAGCACCCAGCACCCTGAGTACTGAGCACTGAGCACACTGAGTATTGAGCACCCAGCACCCTGAATAATGAGCACCCAACTTACTGTGCACCGAGCACCCTGAGCACTGAGCACCCAGCACCCTGAGTACTGAGCACCCAGCACCCTGAGCAATGAGCACCCTGAGTACTGAGCACCCAGCACCTTGAGCACTGAGCACCGAGCACTGCGAGCACTGAGCACCCAGCACCCGGAGTACTGAGCACCCAGCACCCTGAGCACTGAACACACAGCACCCTGAGTACTGAGCATCAAGCACACTGAGCACTGGGCACCCAGCACCCTGAGCACTGAGCACCCAGCAACCTGAGCACTGAGCACCCAACGTACTGAGCACCGAGCACCCTGAGTACTGAGTACCCAGCACCCTGAGCACTGAGCACCCAGCACCCTGAGCACTGAGCACACAGCACCCTGAGCACTGAGCACCCAGCACCCTGAGTACTGAGCACTGAGCACCCAGCATCCCGAGCACTGAGCACCCAGCACCCTGAGCACTGAGCACCCAGCATCCGAGTACTGAGCACCCAGCACCCTGAGTACTGAGCACCCAGCACCCTGAGTACTGAGCACCCAGCACCCGGAGTACTGAGCACCCAGCATCCAGAGTACTGAGCACCCAGCACCCTGAGCACTGAGCACCCAGCACACCGAGCACTGAGCACCCAGCACCCTGAGTACTGAGCACCCAGCACCCCGAGCACTGAGCACCCAGCACCCTGAGCACTGAGCACCCAGCACCCTGAGTACTGAGCATGAAACACCCTGAGCACTGGGCACCCAGCACCCTGAGCACTGAGCACCCAGCAACCTGAGCACTGAGCACCCAACGTACTGAGCACCGAGCACCCTGAGTACTGATCACCCAGCTCCCTGAGTACTGAGCACCGAGCACCCCGAGCACTGAGCACCGGGCACCCCGAGCACTGAGCACCCAGCACCCTGAGTACTGAGCACCCAGCACCCTGAGTACTGAGCTCCGAGCACCCCGAGCACTGAGCACCCAGCGCCCCGAGCACTGAGTACCCAGCACCCTGAGTACTGAGCACCCAGCACCCTGACTACTGAGCACCCAGCACCCTGAGTACTGAACACCCAGCACCCTGAGCACTGAGCACTGAGCACCCTGAGCACTGAGTACTGAGCACTGAGCACCCTGAGCACTGAGCACCCAGCACCCCGAGTACTGAGCACCCAGCACCCCGAGCACTGAGCACCCAGCGCCCCGAGCACTGAGAACCCAGCACCCCGAGTACTGAGCACTGAGCACCCTGAGTACTGGGCACCAAGCACCCAGAGTACTGAGCACTGAGCACCCTGAGTACTGAGCACCCAGCACCCTGAGCACTGAGTACCCAGCACCCTGAGTACTGAGCACTGAGCACCCTGAGCACTGAGCACCCAGCACCCCGAGTACTGAGCACCCAGCACCCCGAGCACTGAGCACCCAGCGCCCCGAGCACTGAGAACCCAGCACCCCGAGTACTGAGCACTGAGCACCCTGAGTACTGAGCACCAAGCACCCCGAGTACTGAGCACTGAGCACCCCGAGTACTGAGCACTGAGCACCCTGAGTACTGAGCACCAAGCACCCCGAGTACTGAGCACTGAGCACCCTGAGTACTGAGCACCCAGCACCCTGAGCACTGAGTACCCAGCACCCTGAGTACTGAGCACTGAGAACCCTGAGTACTGAGCACCGAGCACCCTGAGTACTGAGCACCCAGCACCCTGATCACTGAGCACGGAGCACCCCGAGGACTGTGCACCCAGCACCCTGAGCACTGTGCACCCAGCACCCTGAGTACTGAGCACCCAGCACCCTGAGCACTGAGCACCCAGCACCCTGAGCACTGAGCACCCAGCACCCTGAGTACTGAGCAACCAGCACCCTGAGCATTGAGCACTGAGCACCCAGCACCCTGAGCACTGAGCACTGAGCATCCAGCACCCCGAGCACTGAGCACCCAGCACACTGAGCACTGAGCACCCAGAACCCTGAGCACTGATCACCCAGCACCCTGAGCACTGAGCACCCAGCACCCTGAGTACTGAGCACCCAGCACCCTGAGTACTGAGCACTCAGCACCCTGAGTACTGAGCACCGAGCACCCCGAGCACTGAGCACCCAGCACACTGAGCACTGAGCACCCTGAGGACTGAGCACCCAGCACCCTGAGCACTGAGCACCCAGCACCCCGAGAATGAGCACCCAGCACCCCGAGTACTGAGCACCGAGCACCCCGAGAACTGAGCACCCAGCACCCTGAGCACTGAACACCCAGCACCCTGAGTACTGAGCACCCAGCACCCTGAGTACTGAACACCCAGCACCCTTAGCACTGAGCACTGAGCACCCTGAGCACTGAGTACTGAGCACCGAGCACCCCGAGCACTGAGCACACAGCACCCGGAGTACTGAGCACCCAGCACCCTGAGTACTAAGCACCGAGCACCCTGAGTACTGAGCACACAGCACCCTGAGCACTGAACACACAGCACCCTGAGTACTGAGCACCTCGAGCCCTGAGCACCCAGCACCCTGAGTACTGAGCACTGAGCAGCCCGAGCACTGAGCACCCAGCACCCCGAGCACTGAGCACCCAGCACCCCGAGCACTGAGCACCCAGCACCCTGAGTACTGAGTACCCAGCACCCTGAGTACTGAGCACCCAGCGCCCTGAGCACTGAGTACCCAGCAACCTGAGCACTGAGCACCCAGCACCCTGAGCACTGAGCACCCAGCACCCTGAGTACTGAGCACTGAGCACCCAGCACCCCGAACACTGAGCACCCAGCACCCTGAGTACTAAGCACCCAGCACCCTGAGCACTGAGCACCCAGCACCCTGAGTACTGAGCACTGAGCACCCAGCACCCCGAGCACTGAGCACCCAGCGCCCCCAGCACTGAGCACCCAGCACCCTGAGTACTGAGCACCCAGCACCCTGAGTACTGAACACCCAGCACCCTGAGCACTGAGCACTGAGCACCCTGAGCACTGAGTACTGAGCACTGAGCACCCTGAGCACTGAGCACCCAGCACCCCGAGTACTGAGCACACAGCACCCCGAGCACTGAGCACCCAGCGCCCCGAGCACTGAGAACCCAGCACCCCGAGTACTGAGCACTGAGCACCCTGAGTACTGAGCACCAAGCACCCCGAGTACTGAGCACTGAGCACCCTGAGTACTGAGCACCCAGCACCCTGAGCACTCAGTACCCAGCACCCTGAGTACTGAGCACTGAGAACCCTGAGTACTGAGCACCGAGCACCCTGAGTACTGAGCACCCAGCACCCTGATCACTGAGCACGGAGCACCCCGAGGTCTGTGCACCCAGCACCCTGAGCACTGGGCACCCAGCACCTTGAGTACTGAGCACCCAGCACCCTGAGTACTGAGCAACCAGCACCCAGAGCATTGAGCACTGAGCACCCAGCACCCTGAGCACTGAGCACTGAGCATCCAGCACCCCGAGCACTGAGCACCCAGCACCCTGAGTACTGAGCACCCAGCACCCTGAGCACTGAGCACCCAGCACCCTGAGCACTGAGCACCCAGCACCCTGAGTACTGAGCAACCAGCACCCTGAGCATTGAGCACTGAGCACCCAGCACCCTGAGCACTGAGCACTGAGCATCCAGCACCCCGAGCACTGAGCACCCAGCACACTGAGCACTGAGCACCCAGCACCCTGAGCACTGATCACCCAGCACCCTGAGCACTGAGCACCCAGCACCCTGAGTACTGAGCACTCAGCACCCTGAGTACTGAGCACCGAGCACCCCGAGCACTGAGCACCCAGCACCCTGAGCACTGAGCACCCTGAGGACTGAGCACCCAGCACCCTGAGCACTGAGCACCCAGCACCCCGAGAATGAGCACCCAGCACCCCGAGTACTGAGCAGCGAGCACCCCGAGTACTGAGCACCCAGCACCCTGAGCACTGAGCACCCAGCACCCTGAGTACTGAGCACCCAGCACCCTGAGTACTGAACACCCAGCACCCTGAGCACTGAGCACTGAGCACCCTGAGCACTGAGTACTGAGCACCGAGCACCCCGAGCACTGAGCACCCAGCACCCGGAGTACTGAGCACCCAGCACCCTGAGTACTAAGCACCGAGCACCCTGAGTACTGAGCACCCAGCACCCTGAGCACTGAACACACAGCACCCTGAGAACTGAGCACCTCGAGCACTGAGCACCCAGCACCCTGAGTACTGAGCACTGAGCAGCCCGAGCACTGAGCACCCAGCACCCCGAGCACTGAGCACCCAGCACCCCGAGCACTGAGCACCCAGCACCCTGAGTACTGAGTACCCAGCACCCTGAGTACTGAGCACCCAGCGCCCTGAGCACTGAGCACCCAGCACCCTGAGTACTGAGCACCCAGCACCCTGAGTACTGAGCACTGAGCACCCAGCACCCCGAACACTGAGCAACCAGCACCCTGAGTACTACGCACCCAGCACCCTGAGCACTGAGCACCCAGCACCCAGAGTACTGAGCACTGAGCACCCAGCACCCCGAGCACTGAGCACCCAGCACCCTGAGCACTGAGCACCGAGCACCCCGAGCACTGAGCACCCAGCACCCTGAGTACTGAGCACCCAGCACCCCGAGCACTGAGCACCCAGCACCCTGAGTACTGAGCACCGAGCACCCTGAGTACTGAGCACCCAGCACCCTGAGTACTGAGCACCCAGCACCCTGAGTAGTGAGCACCCAACGTACTGAGCACCGAGCACCCCGAGCACTGAGCACCCAGCAACCTGAGTACTGAGCACCGATCACCCCGAGCACTGAGCACCCAGCACCCTGAGTACTGAACACCCAGCACCCTGAGCACTGAGCACTGAGCACCCTGAGCATTGAGTACTGAGCACTGAGCACCCTGAGCACTGAGCACCCAGCACCGCGAGTACTGAGCACCCAGCAATCCGAGCACTGAGCACCCAGCGCCCCGAGCACTGAGCACCCAGCACCCCGAGCACTGAGCACTGAGCACCCTGAGTACTGAGCACCCAGCACCCCGAGTACTGAGCACTGAGCACCCTGAGTACTGAGCACCCAGCACCCTGACCACTGAGTACCCAGCACCCTGAGTACTGAGCACCAAGCACCCCGAGCACTGAGCACCGAGCACACTGAGTACTGAGCCCTGGGTGCTGGGTACTCAGGGTGCTGGGTGCTCAGTACTCGGGTGCTGGGTACTCAGTGCTCAGGGTGCTGGGTGCTCAGTACTCAGGGTGCTGGGTACTCAGTACTCAGGGTGCTGGGTGCTCTGGGCTCGGGGTGCTGGGTGCTCAGTGCTCGCGGTGCTGGGTGCTCAGTGCTCGGGGTGCTCGGTTCTCAGTACTCAGGGTACTGGGTGCTCAGTGCTCGAGGTGCTCAGTACTCAGGGTGCTGTGTGTTCAGTGCTCAGGGTGCTGGGTGCTCACTACTCAGGGTGCTCGGTCCATAGTACTCAGGGTGCTGGGTGCTCAGGACTCCGGGTGCTGGGTGCTCAGTGCTCGGGGTGCTCGGTGCTCAGTGCTCAAGGCGCTGGGTGCTCAGTACTCAGGGTGCTCATTGCTCAGGGTGCTGGGTGCTCAGTACACAGGGTGCTGGGTGCTCAGTGCCCCGGGTGCTCGGTGCTCAGTTCGTTGGGTGCTCAGTACTCAGGGTGCTGGGTGCTCAGTACTCGGGGTGCTGGGTGCTCATTAATCAGGGAGCTGGGTGCTCAGTACTCAGGGTGCTCAGTGCTTGGGGTGCAGGGTGCTCAGTACTCAGGGTTCTCTGTGCTTTTGGTGCTGGGTGCTCAGTACTCAGGGTGCTGGGTGCTCAGTGCTCAGGGTGTTGGGTGATCAGTACTCAGGGTGCTGGGTGCTCAGTACTCCGGGTGCTGGGTGCTCAGTGCTCGGGGTGCTGGGTGCTCAGTGCTCGGGGTGCTGGGTGCTCAGTGCTCGGGGTGCTGGGTGCTCAGTGCTCGGGGCGCTGGGTGCTCATTGCTCAGGGTGCTGGGTGCTCAGTGCTCGGGGTGCTGGGTATTCAGTGCTCGGGGTGCTTGGTGCTCAGTGCTCGGGGTGCTGGGTGCTCAGTGCTCAGGGTGCTGGGTGCTCGGTGCTCGGGGTGGTGGGTGCTTAGTGCTCGGGGTGCCCGGTGCTCAGTACTCAGGATGCTGGGTGCTCAGTGCTCAGGGTACTCGGTGCTCAGTACGTTGGGTGCTCAGTACTCAGGGTGCTGGGTGCTCAGTGCTCAGGGTGCTGGGTGCTCAGTGCTCAGGGTGCTGGGTGCTCAGTGCTCAGGGTGCTGGGTGCTCGGGGTGCTGGGTGCTTAGTGCTAGGGGTGCCCGGTGCTCAGTACTCGGGGTGCTCAGTGCTCAGTACTCAGGGTGCTGTGTGCTCAGTGCTCAGGGTGCTGGGTGCTCAGTACTCAGGGTGCTGGGTGCTCGGTGCTCAGTACGCTGGGTGCTCAGTACTGAGGGTGTTGGGTGCTCAGTACTCAGGGTGCTCGGTGCTCAGTACTCAGGGTGCTGGGTGCTCAGTGCTCGGGGTGCTGGGTGCTCAGTGCTCAGTGCTCAGGGTGCTGGGTGCTCAGTGCTCCGGGTGCTGGGTGCTCGGTGCTCGGGGTGCTGGGTGCTTAGTGCTCGGGGTGCTGGGTGCTCAGTACTCAGGGTGCTGGGTGCTCAGTACTCAGGGTGCTCAGTACTCAGGGTGCTGGGTGCTCAGTACTCAGGGTGCTCAGTACTCAGGGTGCTGGGTGCTCAGTGCTCGGGGTGCTGGGTGCTCAGTACTCAGGGTGCTCAGTACTCAGGGTGCTGGGTGCTCAGTACTCAGGGTGCTGGGTGCTCAGTCCTCAGGGTGCTCAGTGCTCAGGGTGCTGGGTGCTCAGTGCTCGGGGTGCTCGGTGCTCAATACTCAGGGTACTGGGTGCTCAATGCTCGGGGTGCTGGGTGCTCTCTGCTCAGGGTGCTCAGTGCTCTGTACTCAGGGTGCTGGGTGCTCAGTACTCAGGGTACTGGGTGCTCAATGCTCGGGGTGCTGGGTGCTCTCTGCTCAGGGTGCTCAGTGCTCTGAACTCAGGGTGCTGGGTGCTCATTACTCAGGGTGGTGGGTGCTCAGTGCTCCGGGTGCTGGGTGCTCAGTACTCAGGGTGCTGGGTGCTCATTGCTCAGGGTGCTCTGTGCTCAGTGCTCGGGGGGCTGGGTGCTCAGTGCTCAGGGTGCTGGGTGCTCAGTACTTAGGGTGCTGGGTGCTCATTGCTCAGGGTGCTCGGTGCTCAGTACTCAAGGTGCTGGGTGCTCAGTGCTCACGGTGCTGGGTGCTCAGTCCTCGGGGTGCTCCGTGCTCAGTGCTCAGGGTGCTGGGTGCTCAGTACTCAGGGTGCTCGGTGCTCAGTACTAAGTGTGCTCAGTGCTCAGTACTCAGGGTGCTCAGTGCTCAGTGCTCGGGGTGCTGGGTGCTCAGTGCTCGGGGTGCTGGGTGCTCAGTACTCAGGGTGCTGGGTGCTCACTGCTCAGTACTCAGCGTTCTGGGTGCTCAGTGCTCGGCGTGCTGGGTCTTCAGTGCTCAGGGTGCTGGGCGCTCAGTACTCAGGGTGCTGGGTACTCAGTGCTCGGGGTGCTGGGTCCTCAGTGCTCAGGGTGCTGGGTGATCAGTACTCAGGGTGCTGGGTCCTCAGTGCTCAGGGTGCTGGGTGCTCAGTACTCAGTGTGCTCAGTGCTCAGGGTGCTGGGTGCTCAGAACTCAGGGTGCTGGGTGCTCAGTACTCAGGGTGCTGGGTTCTCAGTACTCAGGGTGCTTGGTGCTCAGTACTCAGGGTGCTGGGTGCTCAGTGCTCAGGGTGCTCGGTGCTCAGTACTCATGGTGCTGGGTGCTCATTCTTGGGGTGCTGGGTGCTCAGTACTCAGGTTGCTCAGTTCTCTGGGTGCTCGGTGCTCAGTACTCATGGTGCTGGGTGCTCAGAACTCAGGGTGCTCGGTGCTCAGTTCTCAGGGTGCTCGGTGCTCAGTGTTTGGGGTGCTGGGTGCTCAGTACTCAGGGTGCTGGGTGCTCAGTGCTCAGGGTGCTGGGTGCTCAGTGGTCAGGGTGCTGGGTGCTCAGTACTCAGTGCTCAGGATGCTGGGTGCTCAGTGCTCAGGGTGCTGGGTGCTCAGTGCTCAGGGTGCTCAGTGCTCAGTGCTCGGTACTCAGGGTGCTGGGTGCTCAGTACTCAGGGTGCTGGGTGCTCAGTGATCGGGGTGCCCGGTGCTCAGTGCTCGGGGTGCTCGGTGCTCAGTACTCAGGGTGCTGAGTGCTCAGTGCTCTTGGTGCTCGGTGCTCAGTACTCAGGGTGCTGGGTGCTCAGTGCTGGGTGCTCAGTGCTCGGGGTGCTGGGTGCTCAGTGCTCGGGGTGCTGGGTGCTCAGTACTCAGGGTGCTCAGTGCTCAGTACTCAGGGTGCTGGGTGCTCAGTGCTCGGGGTGCTGGGTGCTCAGTACTCAGGGTGCTGGGTGCTCAGTCCTCGGGGTGCTCGGTGCTCAGTACGTTGGGTGCTCAGTACTCAGGGTGCTGGGTGCTCAGTGCTCAGGGTGCTTGATGCTCAGTACTCAGGGTGCTGGGTGCTCAGTGCTCAGGGTGCTGGGTGCTCAGTGCTCGGGGTGCTGGGTGCTCAGTACTCAGGGTGCTGGGTGCTCAGTACTCAGGGTGCTGGGTGCTCAGTACTCGGGGTGTTGGGTGCTCAGTGCTCAGCGTGCTGGGTGCTCAGTACTCACGGTGCTCGGTGCACAGTGCTTGGGGTGCTGGGTTCTCAGTACTCAGGGTGCTGGGTGCTCAGTGCTCAGGGTGCTGGGTGCTCAGTGCTCAGGGTGCTGGGTGCTCAGTACACAGGGTGCTGGGTGCTTAGTACTCAGGGTGCTCAGTGCTCAGTACACAGGGTGCTGGGTGCTCAGTGCTCTGGGTGTTGGGTGCTCAGTGCTCAGTACTCAGGGTGCTGGGTGCTCAGTGCTCGGGGTGCTGGGTGCTCAGTACTCAGGGTGCTGGGTGCTCAGTGCTCAGGGGGCTGGGTGCTCAGTGCTCAGGGTGCTGGGTGCTCAGTGATCGGGGTCCTGGGTGCTCAGTACTCAGGGTGCTCAGTGCTCGGGGAGCTCGGTGCTCAGTACTCAGGGTGCTAGGTGCTCAGTACTCAGTGCTCGGGGTCCTGGGTGCTCTGTGCTCGGGGTGCTGGGTGCCCAGTGCTCTGGGTGCTTAATGCTCAGTACTCAGGGTGCTGGGTGCTCAGTACTCAGGGTGCATAGTGCTCGGGGTGCTGGGTGCTCAGTACTCAGGGTGCTGGGTTCTCAGTACTCAGGGTGCTGCGTGCTCAGTGCTCGGGGTGCTGGGTGCTCAGTACTCAGGGTGCTCGGTTCTCAGTACTCAGGGTGCTGGGTGCTCATACTCGGGGTGCTGGGTGCTCAGTGCTCGGGGTGCTGGGTGCTCAGTACTCAGGGTGCTGGGGGCTCAGTACTCAGGGTGCTGGGTGCTCAGTACCCAGGGTGATCTGTTCTCAGTACTCAGGGTGCTGGGTGCTCAGTGCTCGGGGTGCTGGGTGCTCAGTACTCGGCGTGCTCAGTGCTCAGTACTCAGGGTGCTGTGTGCTCAGTGCTCGGGGTGCTCCCTGCTCAGTACTCAGGGTGCTGGGTGCTCAGTGCTCAGGGTGCTGGGTGCTAAGTACTCAGGGTGCTGGGTGCTCAGTGCTCAGGGAGCTGGGTGCTCAGTATTCAGGTTGCTCAGTACTCAGGGTGCTGGGTGCTCAGTACTCAGGGTGCTCAGTACTCAGGGTGCTGGGTGCTCAGTGCTCGGGGTGCTGGGTGCTCAGTTCTCGAGGTGCTCAGTACTCAGGGTGTTGTGTGTTCAGTGCTCAGGGTACTGGGTGCTCAGTACTCAGGGTGCTCGGTGCTTAGTACTCAGGGTGCTGGGTGCTCAGTACTCCGGGTGCTGGGTGCTCAGTGCTCGGGGTGCTCGGTGCTCAGTGCTCAAAGTGCTGGGTGCTCAGTACTCAGGGTGTTCATTGCTCAGGGTGCTGGGTGCTCAGTACTCAGGGTGCTGGGTGCTCAGTGCTCAGGGTGCTCGGTGCTCAGTACGTTGGGTGCTCATTACTCAGGGTACTGGGTGCTCAGTGCTCAGGGTGCTGGGTGCTCAGTGCTCAGGGTGCTGGGTGCTCAGTGCTCAGGGTGCTGGGTGCTCAGTGCTCAGGGTGCTGGGTGCTCAGTGCTCAGGGTGTTGGGTGCTCAGTACTCAGGGTGCTGGGTGCTCAGTGCTCAGGGTGCTGGTTGCTCAGTACTCTGGGTGCTGGGTGCTAGGTGCTCAGTACGCTGGGTGCTCAGTACTCAGTGTGCTCAGTGCTCAGGGTGCTGGGTGCTCAGAACTCAGGGTGCTGGGTGCTCAGTACTCAGGGTGCTGGGTTCTCAGTACTCAGGGTGCTTGGTGCTCAGTACTCAGGGTGCTGGGTGCTCAGTGCTCAGGGTGCTCGGTGCTCAGTACTCATGGTGCTGGGTGCTCATTCTTGGGGTGCTGGGTGCTCAGTACTCAGGTTGCTCAGTTCTCTGGGTGCTCGGTGCTCAGTACTCATGGTGCTGGGTGCTCAGAACTCAGGGTGCTCGGTGCTCAGTTCTCAGGGTGCTCGGTGCTCAGTGTTTGGGGTGCTGGGTGCTCAGTACTCAGGGTGCTGGGTGCTCAGTGCTCAGGGTGCTGGGTGCTCAGTGGTCAGGGTGCTGGGTGCTCAGTACTCAGTGCTCAGGATGCTGGGTGCTCAGTGCTCAGGGTGCTGGGTGCTCAGTGCTCAGGGTGCTCAGTGCTCAGTGCTCGGTACTCAGGGTGCTGGGTGCTCAGTACTCAGGGTGCTGGGTGCTCAGTGATCGGGGTGCCCGGTGCTCAGTGCTCGGGGTGCTCGGTGCTCAGTACTCAGGGTGCTGGGTGCTCAGTGCTCTTGGTGCTCGGTGCTCAGTACTCAGGGTGCTGGGTGCTCAGTGCTGGGTGCTCAGTGCTCGGGGTGCTGGGTGCTCAGTGCTCGGGGTGCTGGGTGCTCAGTACTCAGGGTGCTCAGTGCTCAGTACTCAGGGTGCTGGGTGCTCAGTGCTCGGGGTGCTGGGTGCTCAGTACTCAGGGTGCTGGGTGCTCAGTCCTCGGGGTGCTCGGTGCTCAGTACGTTGGGTGCTCAGTACTCAGGGTGCTGGGTGCTCAGTGCTCAGGGTGCTTGATGCTCAGTACTCAGGGTGCTGGGTGCTCAGTGCTCAGGGTGCTGGGTGCTCAGTGCTCGCGGTGCTGGGTGCTCAGTACTCAGGGTGCTGGGTGCTCAGTACTCAGGGTGCTGGGTGCTCAGTACTCGGGGTGTTGGGTGCTCAGTGCTCAGCGTGCTGGGTGCTCAGTACTCACGGTGCTCGGTGCTCAGTGCTTGGGGTGCTGGGTTCTCAGTACTCAGGGTGCTGGGTGCTCAGTGCTCAGGGTGCTGGGTGCTCAGTGCTCAGGGTGCTGGGTGCTCAGTACACAGGGTGCTGGGTGCTTAGTACTCAGGGTGCTCAGTGCTCAGTACACAGGGTGCTGGGTGCTCAGTGCTCTGGGTGCTGGGTGCTCAGTGCTCAGTACTTAGGGTGCTGGGTGCTCAGTGCTCGGGGTGCTGGGTGCTCAGTACTCAGCGTGCTGGGTGCTCAGTACTCAGGGTGCTGGGTGCTCAGTGCTCAGGGGGCTGGGTGCTCAGTGCTCAGGGTGCTGGGTGCTCAGTGATCGGGGTCCTGGGTGCTCAGTACTCAGGGTGCTGGGGCTCAGTACTCAGGGTGCTGGGTGCTCAGTACTCAGGGTGCTCGGTTCTCAGTACTCAGGGTGCTGGGTGCTCATACTCGGGGTGCTGGGTGCTCAGTGCTCGGGGTGCTGGGTGCTCAGTACTCAGGGTGCTGGGGGCTCAGTACTCAGGGTGCTGGGTGCTCAGTACTCAGGGTGATCTGTTCTCAGTACTCAGGGTGCTGGGTGCTCAGTGCTCGGGGTGCTGGGTGCTCAGTACTCGGCGTGCTCAGTGCTCAGTACTCAGGGTGCTGTGTGCTCAGTGCTCGGGGTGCTCCCTGCTCAGTACTCAGGGTGCTGGGTGCTCAGTGCTCAGGGTGCTGGGTGCTAAGTACTCAGGGTGCTGGGTGCTCAGTGCTCAGGGTGCTGGGTGCTCAGTATTCAGGTTGCTCAGTACTAAGGGTGCTGGGTGCTCAGTACTCAGGGTGCTCAGTACTCAGGGTGCTGGGTGCTCAGTGCTTGGTGCTCAGTGCTCGGGGTGCTGGGTGCTCAGTGCTCGGGGTGCTGGGTGCTCAGTACTCAGGGTGCTCAGTGCTCAGTACTCAGGGTGCTGGGTGCTCAGTGCTCGGGGTGCTGGGTGCTCAGTACTCAGGGTGCTGGGTGCTCAGACCTCGGGGTGCTCGGTGCTCAGTACGTTGGGTGCTCAGTACTCAGGGTGCTGGGTGCTCAGTGCTCAGGGTGCTTGATGCTCAGTACTCAGGGTGCTGGGTGCTCAGTGCTCAGGGTGCTGGGTGCTCAGTGCTCGGGGTGCTGGGTGCTCAGTACTCAGGGTGCTGGGTGCTCAGTACTCAGGGTGCTGGGTGCTCAGTACTCGGGGTGTTGGGTGCTCAGTGCTCAGCGTGCTGGGTGCTCAGTACTCACGGTGCTCGGTGCTCAGTGCTTGGGGTGCTGGCTTCTCAGTACTCAGGGTGCTGGGTGCTCAGTGCTCAGGGTGCTGGGTGCTCAGTGCTCAGGGTGCTGGGTGCTCAGTACACAGGGTGCTGGGTGCTTAGTACTCAGGGTGCTGGGTGCTCAGTACTCAGGGTGCTCAGTACTCAGGGTGCTGGGTGCTCAGTGCTCGGGGTGCTGGGTGCTCAGTTCTCGAGGTGCTCAGTACTCAGGGTGTTGTGTGTTCAGTGCTCAGGGTGCTGGGTGCTCAGTACTCAGGGTGCTCGGTGCTTAGTACTCAGGGTGCTGGGTGCTCAGTACTCCGGGTGCTGGGTGCTCAGTGCTCGGGGTGCTCGGTGCTCAGTGCTCAAAGTGCTGGGTGCTCAGTACTCAGGGTGTTCATTGCTCAGGGTGCTGGGTGCTCAGTACTCAGGGTGCTGGGTGCTCAGTGCTCAGGGTGCTCGGTGCTCAGTACGTTGGGTGCTCATTACTCAGGGTACTGGGTGCTCAGTGCTCAGGGTGCTGGGTGCTCAGTGCTCAGGGTGCTGGGTGCTCAGTGCTCAGGGTGCTGGGTGCTCAGTGCTCAGGGTGCTGGGTGCTCAGTGCTCAGGGTGCTGGGTGCTCAGTACTCAGGGTGCTGGGTGCTCAGTGCTCAGGGCGCTGGTTGCTCAGTACTCTGGGGCCTGGGTGCTAGGTGCTCAGTACGCTGGGTGCTCAGTACTCAGGGTGCTGGGTGCTCAGTACTCAGGGTGCTGGGTGCTCAGTACTCAGGGTGCTCGGTGCTCAGTACTCAGGGTGCTGGGTGCTCAGTGCTCGGGGTGCTGGGTGCTCAGTACTCAGGGTGCTGGGTGCTCAGTGCTCGGGGTGCTCGGTGCTCAGTACGCTGGGTGCTCAGTACTCAGGGTGCTGGGTGCTCAGTACTCAGGGTGCTGGGTGCTTAGTACTCAGGGTGCTAGGTGCTCAGTGCTCGGGGTGCTGGGTGCTCAGTGCTCAGTACTCAGGGTGCTGGGTGCTCAGTGTTCAGGGTGCTGGGTGCTCAGTGCTCAGGGTTCTGGGTGCTCAGTGCTCAGGGTGCTGGGTGCTCAGTACTCAGGGTGCTGGGTGCTCAGTACTCAGGGTGCTGGGTGCTCAGTGCTCGGGGTGCTGGGTGCTCAGTACTCGGGGTGCTGGGTGCTCAGTGCTCGGGGTGCTCGGTGCTCAGTACTCAGGGTGCTTTGTGCTCAGTGCTTGAGGTGCTCAGTACTCAGGGTGCTGTCTGTTCAGTGCTCAGGTTGTTGGGTGCTCAGTACTCAGGGTGCTCAGTGCTTCGTACTCAGGGTGCTGGGTGCTCAGTGCTCGGGGTGCTGGGTGCTCAGTGCTCAGTACTCAGCGTGCTGTGTGCTCAGTGCTCGGGGTGCTGGGTGCTCAGTGCTCAGTACTCAGGGTGCTGGGTGCTCAGTGCTCAGTTTGCTGGGTGCTCAGTGCTCGGGGTGCTCTGTGCTCAGTAGTCAGGGTGCTGGGTGATCAGTACTCCGGGTGCTGGGTGCTCACTTCTCGGGGCGCTCGGTGCTCAGTACTCAGTGCTCAGGGTGCTCAGTGCTCAGGGTGCTGGGTGCTCAGTGATCAGGGTGCTGTGTGCTCAGTACTCAGGTTGCTGGGTGCTCAGTACTCAGGGTGCTCGGTGCTCAGTACTCATGGTGCTGGGTGCTCATTCTTGGGGTGCTGGGTGCTCAGTACTCAGGTTGCTCAGTTCTCTGGGTGCTCGGTGCTCAGTACTCATGGTGCTGGGTGCTCAGAACTCAGGGTGCTCGGTGCTCAGTTCTCAGGGTGCTCGGTGCTCAGTGTTTGGGGTGCTGGGTGCTCAGTACTCAGGGTGCTGGGTGCTCAGTGCTCAGTGTGCTGGGTGCTCAGTGGTCAGGGTGCTGGGTGCTCAGTACTCAGTGCTCAGGATGCTGGGTGCTCAGTGCTCAGGGTGCTGGGTGCTCAGTGCTCAGGGTGCTCAGTGCTCAGTGCTCGGTACTCAGGGTGCTGGGTGCTCAGTACTCAGGGTGCTGGGTGCTCAGTGATCGGGGTGCCCGGTGCTCAGTGCTCGGGGTGCTCGGTGCTCAGTACTCAGGGTGCTGGGTGCTCAGTGCTCTTGGTGCTCGGTGCTCAGTACTCAGGGTGCTGGGTGCTCAGTGCTCGGGGTGCTGGGTGCTCAGTGCTCGGGGTGCTGGGTGCTCAGTACTCAGGGTGCTCAGTGCTCAGTACTCAGGGTGCTGGGTGCTCAGTGCTCGGGGTGCTGGGTGCTCAGTACTCAGGGTGCTGGGTGCTCAGTCCTCGGGGTGCTCGGTGCTCAGTACGTTGGGTGCTCAGTACTCAGGGTGCTGGGTGCTCAGTGCTCAGGGTGCTTGATGCTCAGTACTCAGGGTGATGGGTGCTCAGTGCTCAGGGTGCTGGGTGCTCAGTGCTCGGGGTGCTGGGTGCTCAGTACTCAGGGTGCTGGGTGCTCAGTACTCCGGGTGCTGGGTGCTCAGTGCTCAGGGTGCTGGGTGCTCAGTGCTCAGGGTGCTTGATGCTCAGTACTCAGGGTGCTGGGTGCTCAGTGCTCAGGGTGCTGGGTGCTCAGTGCTCGGGGTGCTGGGTGCTCAGTACTCAGGGTGCTGGGTGCTCAGTACTCAGGGTGCTGGGTGCTCAGTACTCGGGGTGTTGGGTGCTCAGTGCTCAGCGTGCTGGGTGCTCAGTACTCACGGTGCTCGGTGCTCAGTGCTTGGGGTGCTGGGTTCTCAGTACTCAGGGTGCTGGGTGCTCAGTGCTCAGGGTGCTGGGTGCTCAGTGCTCAGGGTGCTGGGTGCTCAGTACACAGGGTGCTGGGTGCTTAGTACTCAGGGTGCTCAGTGCTCAGTACACAGGGTGCTGGGTGCTCAGTGCTCGGGGTGCTGGGTGCTCAGTACTCAGCGTGCTGGGTGCTCAGTACTCAGGGTGCTGGGTGCTCAGTGCTCAGGGGGCTGGGTGCTCAGTGCTCAGGGTGCTGGGTGCTCAGTGATCGGGGTCCTGGGTGCTCAGTACTCAGGGTGCTCAGTGCTCGGGGAGCTCGGTGCTCAGTACTCAGGGTGCTAGGTGCTCAGTACTCAGTGCTCGGGGTCCTGGGTGCTCCGTGCTCGGGGTGCTGGGTGCCCAGTGCTCTGGGTGCTTAGTGCTCAGTACTCAGGGTGCTGGGTGCTCAGTACTCAGGGTGCTTAGTGCTCGGGGTGCTGGGTGCTCAGTACTCAGGGTGCTGGGTTCTCAGTACTCAGGGTGCTGGGTGCTCAGTGCTCGCGGTGCTGGGTGCTCAGTGCTCGGCGTGCTGGGTGCTCAGTACTCAGGGTGCTGGGGCTCAGTACTCAGGGTGCTGGGTGCTCAGTACTCAGGGTGCTCGGTTCTCAGTACTCAGGGTGCTGGGTGCTCATACTCGGGGTGCTGGGTGCTCAGTGCTCGGGGTGCTGGGTGCTCAGTACTCAGGGTGCTGGGGGCTCAGTACTCAGGGTGCTGGGTGCTCAGTACTCAGGGTGATCTGTTCTCAGTACTCAGGGTGCTGGGTGCTCAGTGCTCGGGGTGCTGGGTGCTCAGTACTCGGCGTGCTCAGTGCTCAGTGCTCTGGGTGCTGGGTGCTCAGTGCTCAGTACTCAGGGTGCTGGGTGCTCAGTGCTCGGGGTGCTGGGTGCTCAGTACTCAGCGTGCTGGGTGCTCAGTACTCAGGGTGCTGGGTGCTCAGTGCTCAGGGGGCTGGGTGCTCAGTGCTCAGGGTGCTGGGTGCTCAGTGATCGGGGTCCTGGGTGCTCAGTACTCAGGGTGCTGGGTGCTCAGTACTCAGGGTGATCTGTTCTCAGTACTCAGGCTGCTGGGTGCTCAGTGCTCGGGGTGCTGGGTGCTCAGTACTCAGGGTGCTGGGTGCTCAGTGCTCAGGGTGCTGGGTGCTCAGTGCTCGGGGCGCTGGGTGCTCAGTGCTCCGGGTGCTCGGAGCTCAGTACTCAGGGTGCTGTGTGCTCAGTGCTCGTTGTGATCGGTGCTCAGTAGTCAGGGTGCTGGGTGCTCAGTGCTCGGGGTGCTCGGTGCTCAGTACGTTGGGTGCTCACTACTCAGGGTGCTGGGTGCTCAGTGCTCAGGGTGCTGGGTGCTCAGTGCTCAGTGTGCTGGGTGCTCAGTGCTCAGGGTGCTGGGTGCTCAGTGCTCAGGGTGCTGGGTGCTCAGTGCTCGGGGTGCTGGGTGCTCAGTGCTCGGGGTGCTGGGTGCTCAGTACTCGGGGTGCTGGGTGCTCAGTACTCGGGGTGCTGGGTGCTCAGTACTTAGGGTGCTGGGTGCTCAGTGCTCGGGGTGCTGGGTGCTCAGTACTCAGGGTGCTGGGTGCTCAGTACTCGTGGTGCTGGGTGCTCAGTACTCAGGGTGCTGGGTGCTCAGTACTCGGGGTGCTGGGTGCTCAGTACTCGGGTGCTGGGTGCTCAGTGCTCAGGGTGCTGGGTGCTCATTGCTCGGGGTGCTGGGTGCTCAGTGCTCAGTACTCAGGGTGCTGGGTGCTCAGTACTCAGTGTGCTGGGTGCTTAGTACTCGGTTGCTGGGTGCTCAGTGCTCAGGGTGCTGGGTGCTCAGTGCTCGGTGTGCTGGGTGCTCAGTGCTCAGTACTCAGGGTGCTGGGTGCTCAGTGCTCGGGGTCCTGGGTACTCAGTGCTCAGGGTGCTGGGTGCTCAGTACTCAGGGTGCTGGGTGCTCAGTACTCAGGGTGCTGGGTGCTCAGTGCTCAGGGTGCTGGGTGCTCAGTGCTCAGGGTCCTGGGTACTCAGTGCTCAGGGTGCTCAGTGCTCAGTACTCAGGGTGCTGGGTACTCAGTGCTCAGGGTGCTGTGTGCTCAGTGCTCAGGTTGCTGGGTGCTCAGTGCTCAGGGTCCTGGGTACTCAGTGCTCAGGGTGCTGGGTGCTCAGTACTCAGGGTGCTGGGTGCTCAGTACTCAGGGTGCTGGGTGCTCAGTGCTCGGGGTGCTGGGTGCTCAGTGCTCGCGGTGCTGGGTGCTCAGTGCTCGGGGTGCTCGGTGCTCAGTACTCAGTGTGCTGGGTGCTCAGTGCTCGAGGTGCTCAGTACTCAGGGTGCTGTGTGTTCAGTGCTCAGGGTGCTGGGTGCTCAGTACTCAGGGTGCTGGGTGCTCAGTGCTCGGGGTGCTCGGTGCTCAGTACGCTGGGTGCTCAGTACTCAGGGTGCTGGGTGCTCAGTACTCAGGGTGCTGGGTGCTTAGTACTCAGGGTGCTAGGTGCTCAGTGCTCGGGGTGCTGGGTGCACAGTGCTCAGTACTCAGGGTGCTGGGTGCTCAGTGCTCAGGGTGCTGGGTGCTCAGTGCTCAGGGTGCTGGGTGCTCAGTGCTCAGGGTGCTGGGTGCTCAGTACTCAGGGTGCTGGGTGCTCAGTACTCAGGGTGCTGGGTGCTCAGTGCTCGGGGTGCTGGGTGCTCAGTGCTCGGTGTGCTGGGTGCTCAGTACTCAGGGTGCTGGGTGCTCAGTCCTCGGGGTGCTCGGTGCTCAGTACGTTGGGTGCTCAGTACTCAGGGTGCTGGGTGCTCAGTGCTCAGGGTGCTTGATGCTCAGTACTCAGGGTGCTGGGTGCTCAGTGCTCAGGGTGCTGGGTGCTCAGTGCTCGGGGTGCTGGGTGCTCAGTACTCAGTGTGCTGGGTGCTCAGTACTCCGGGTGCTGGATGCTCAGTGCTCAGGGTGCTGGGTGCTCAGTGCTCAGGGTGCTTGATGCTCAGTACTCAGGGTGCTGGGTGCTCAGTGCTCAGGGTGCTGGGTGCTCAGTGCTCGGGGTGCTGGGTGCTCAGTACTCAGGGTGCTGGGTGCTCAGTACTCAGGGTGCTGGGTGCTCAGTACTCGGGGTGTTGGGTGCTCAGTGCTCAGCGTGCTGGGTGCTCAGTACTCACGGTGCTCGGTGCTCAGTGCTTGGGGTGCTGGGTTCTCAGTACTCAGGGTGCTGGGTGCTCAGTGCTCAGGGTGCTGGGGGCTCAGTGCTCAGGGTGCTGGGTGCTCAGTACACAGGGTGCTGGTTGCTTAGTACTCAGGGTGCTCAGTGCTCAGTACACAGTGTGCTGGGTGCTCAGTGCTCTGGGTGCTGGGTGCTCAGTGCTCAGTACTCAGGGTGCTGGGTGCTCAGTGCTCGGGGTGCTGGGTGCTCAGTACTCAGCGTGCTGGGTGCTCAGTACTCAGGGTGCTGGGTGCTCAGTGCTCAGGGGGCTGGGTGCTCAGTGCTCAGGGTGCTGGGTGCTCAGTGATCGGGGTCCTGGGTGCTCAGTACTCAGGGTGCTCAGTGCTCGGGGAGCTCGGTGCTCAGTACTCAGGGTGCTAGGTGCTCAGTACTCAGTGCTCGGGGTCCTGGGTGCTCCGTGCTCGGGGTGCTGGGTGCCCAGTGCTCTGGGTGCTTAGTGCTCAGTACTCAGGGTGCTGGGTGCTCAGTACTCAGGGTGCTAAGTGCTCGGGGTGCTGGGTGCTCAGTACTCAGGGTGCTGGGTTCTCAGTACTCAGGGTGCTGGGTGCTCAGTGCTCGGGGTGCTGGGTGCTCAGTGCTCGGCGTGCTGGGTGCTCAGTACTCAGGGTGCTGGGGCTCAGTACTCAGGGTGCTGGGTGCTCAGTACTCAGGGTGCTCGGTTCTCAGTACTCAGGGTGCTGGGTGCTCATACTCGGGGTGCTGGGTGCTCAGTGCTCGGGGTGCTGGGTGCTCAGTACTCAGGGTGCTGGGGGCTCAGTACTCAGGGTGCTGGGTGCTCAGTACTCAGGGTGATCTGTTCTCAGTACTCAGGGTGCTGGGTGCTCAGTGCTCGGGGTGCTGGGTGCTCAGTATTCGGGGTGCTCAGTGCTCAGTACTCAGGGTGCTGTGTGCTCAGTGCTCGGGGTGCTCCCGGCTCAGTACTCAGGGTGCTGGGTGCTCAGTGCTCAGGGTGCTGGGTGCTAAGTACTCAGGGTGCTGGGTGCTCAGTGCTCAGGGTGCTGGGTGCTCAGTATTCAGGTTGCTCAGTACTCAGGGTGCTGGGTGCTCAGTACTCAGGGTGCTCAGTACTCAGGGTGCTGGGTGCTCAGTGCTCGGAGTGCTGGGTGCTCAGTTCTCGAGGTGCTCAGTACTCAGGGTGTTGTGTGTTCAGTGCTCAGGGTGCTGGGTGCTCAGTACTCAGGGTGCTCGGTGCTTAGTACTCAGGGTGCTGGGTGCTCAGTACTCCGGGTGCTGGGTGCTCAGTGCTCGGGGTGCTCGGTGCTCAGTGCTCAAAGTGCTGGGTGCTCAGTACTCAGGGTGTTCATTGCTCAGGGTGCTGGGTGCTCAGTACTCAGGGTGCTGGGTGCTCAGTGCTCAGGATGCTCGGTGCTCAGTACGTTGGGTGCTCATTACTCAGGGTACTGGGTGCTCAGTGCTCAGGGTGCTGGGTGCTCAGTGCTCAGGGTGCTGGGTGCTCAGTGCTCAGGGTGCTGGGTGCTCAGTGCTCAGGGTGCTGGGTGCTCAGTGCTCAGGGTGCTGGGTGCTCAGTACTCAGGGTGCTGGGTGCTCAGTGCTCAGGGTGCTGGTTGCTCAGTACTCTGGGTGCTGGGTGCTAGGTGCTCAGTACGCTGGGTGCTCAGTACTCAGGGTGCTGGGTGCTCAGTACTCAGGGTGCTGGGTGCTCAGTACTCAGGGTGCTCGGTGCTCAGTACTCAGGGTGCTGGGTGCTCAGTGCTCAGGGTGCTGGGTGCTCAGTACTCAGGGTGCTGGGTGCTCAGTGCTCGGGGTGCTCGGTGCTGAGTACGCTGGGTGCTCAGTACTCAGGGTGCTGGGTGCTCAGTACTCAGGGTGCTGGGTGCTTAGTACTCAGGGTGCTAGGTGCTCAGTGCTCGGGGTGCTGGGTTCTCAGTGCTCAGTACTCAGGGTGCTGGGTGCTCAGTGCTCAGGGTGCTGGGTGCTCAGTGCTCAGGGTGCTGGGTGCTCAGTGCTCAGGGCGCTGGGTGCTCAGTACTCAGGGTGCTGGGTGCTCAGTACTCAGGGTGCTGGGTGCTCAGTGCTCGGGGTGCTGGGTGCTCAGTGCTCGGTGTGCTGGGTGCTCAGTGCTCGGGGTTCTTGGTGGTCAGTACTCAGGGTGCTTTGTGCTCAGTGCTTGAGGTGCTCAGTACTCAGGGTGTTCATTGCTCAGGGTGCTGGGTGCTCAGTACTCAGGGTGCTGGGTGCTCAGTGCTCAGGGTGCTCGGTGCTCAGTACGTTGGGTGCTCATTACTCAGGGTACTGGGTGCTCAGTGCTCAGGGTGCTGGGTGCTCAGTGCTCAGGGTGCTGGGTGCTCAGTGCTCAGGGTGCTGGGTGCTCAGTGCTCAGGGTGCTGGGTGCTCAGTGCTCAGGGTGCTGGGTGCTCAGTACTCAGGGTGCTGGGTGCTCAGTGCTCAGGGCGCTGGTTGCTCAGTACTCTGGGGCCTGGGTGCTAGGTGCTCAGTACGCTGGGTGCTCAGTACTCAGGGTGCTGGGTGCTCAGTACTCAGGGTGCTGGGTGCTCAGTACTCAGGGTGCTCGGTGCTCAGTACTCAGGGTGCTGGGTGCTCAGTGCTCGGGGTGCTGGGTGCTCAGTACTCAGGGTGCTGGGTGCTCAGTGCTCGGGGTGCTCGGTGCTCAGTACGCTGGGTGCTCAGTACTCAGGGTGCTGGGTGCTCAGTACTCAGGGTGCTGGGTGCTTAGTACTCAGGGTGCTAGGTGCTCAGTGCTCGGGGTGCTGGGTGCTCAGTGCTCAGTACTCAGGGTGCTGGGTGCTCAGTGTTCAGGGTGCTGGGTGCTCAGTGCTCAGGGTTCTGGGTGCTCAGTGCTCAGGGTGCTGGGTGCTCAGTACTCAGGGTGCTGGGTGCTCAGTACTCAGGGTGCTGGGTGCTCAGTGCTCGGGGTGCTGGGTGCTCAGTACTCGGGGTGCTGGGTGCTCAGTGCTCGGGGTGCTCGGTGCTCAGTACTCAGGGTGCTTTGTGCTCAGTGCTTGAGGTGCTCAGTACTCAGGGTGCTGTCTGTTCAGTGCTCAGGTTGTTGGGTGCTCAGTACTCAGGGTGCTCAGTGCTTCGTACTCAGGGTGCTGGGTGCTCAGTGCTCGGGGTGCTGGGTGCTCAGTGCTCAGTACTCAGCGTGCTGTGTGCTCAGTGCTCGGGGTGCTGGGTGCTCAGTGCTCAGTACTCAGGGTGCTGGGTGCTCAGTGCTCAGTTTGCTGGGTGCTCAGTGCTCGGGGTGCTCTGTGCTCAGTAGTCAGGGTGCTGGGTGATCAGTACTCCGGGTGCTGGGTGCTCACTTCTCGGGGCGCTCGGTGCTCAGTACTCAGTGCTCAGGGTGCTCAGTGCTCAGGGTGCTGGGTGCTCAGTGATCAGGGTGCTGGGTGCTCAGTACTCAGGTTGCTGGGTGCTCAGTACTCAGGGTGCTCGGTGCTCAGTACTCATGGTGCTGGGTGCTCATTCTTGGGGTGCTGGGTGCTCAGTACTCAGTTTGCTCAGTTCTCTGGGTGCTCGGTGCTCAGTACTCATGGTGCTGGGTGCTCAGAACTCAGGGTGCTCGGTGCTCAGTTCTCAGGGTGCTCGGTGCTCAGTGTTTGGGGTGCTGGGTGCTCAGTACTCAGGGTGCTGGGTGCTCAGTGCTCAGTGTGCTGGGTGCTCAGTGGTCAGGGTGCTGGGTGCTCAGTACTCAGTGCTCAGGATGCTGGGTGCTCAGTGCTCAGGGTGCTGGGTGCTCAGTGCTCAGGGTGCTCAGTGCTCAGTGCTCGGTACTCAGGGTGCTGGGTGCTCAGTACTCAGGGTGCTGGGTGCTCAGTGATCGGGGTGCCCGGTGCTCAGTGCTCGGGGTGCTCGGTGCTCAGTACTCAGGGTGCTGGGTGCTCAGTGCTCTTGGTGCTCGGTGCTCAGTACTCAGGGTGCTGGGTGCTCAGTGCTGGGTGCTCAGTGCTCGGGGTGCTGGGTGCTCAGTGCTCGGGGTGCTGGGTGCTCAGTACTCAGGGTGCTCAGTGCTCAGTACTCAGGGTGCTGGGTGCTCAGTGCTCGGGGTGCTGGGTGCTCAGTACTCAGGGTGCTGGGTGCTCAGTCCTCGGGGTGCTCGGTGCTCAGTACGTTGGGTGCTCAGTACTCAGGGTGCTGGGTGCTCAGTGCTCAGGGTGCTTGATGCTCAGTACTCAGGGTGCTGGGTGCTCAGTGCTCAGGGTGCTGGGTGCTCAGTGCTCGGGGTGCTGGGTGCTCAGTACTCAGGGTGCTGGGTGCTCAGTACTCCGGGTGCTGGGTGCTCAGTGCTCAGGGTGCTGGGTGCTCAGTGCTCAGGGTGCTTGATGCTCAGTACTCAGGGTGCTGGGTGCTCAGTGCTCAGGGTGCTGGGTGCTCAGTGCTCGGGGTGCTGGGTGCTCAGTACTCAGGGTGCTGGGTGCTCAGTACTCAGGGTGCTGGGTGCTCAGTACTCGGGGTGTTGGGTGCTCAGTGCTCAGCGTGCTGGGTGCTCAGTACTCACGGTGCTCGGTGCTCAGTGCTTGGGGTGCTGGGTTCTCAGTACTCAGGGTGCTGGGTGCTCAGTGCTCAGGGTGCTGGGTGCTCAGTGCTCAGGGTGCTGGGTGCTCAGTACACAGGGTGCTGGGTGCTTAGTACTCAGGGTGCTCAGTGCTCAGTACACAGGGTGCTGGGTGCTCAGTGCTCGGGGTGCTGGGTGCTCAGTACTCAGCGTGCTGGGTGCTCAGTACTCAGGGTGCTGGGTGCTCAGTGCTCAGGGGGCTGGGTGCTCAGTGCTCAGGGTGCTGGGTGCTCAGTGATCGGGGTCCTGGGTGCTCAGTACTCAGGGTGCTCAGTGCTCGGGGAGCTCGGTGCTCAGTACTCAGGGTGCTAGGTGCTCAGTACTCAGTGCTCGGGGTCCTGGGTGCTCCGTGCTCGGGGTGCTGGGTGCCCAGTGCTCTGGGTGCTTAGTGCTCAGTACTCAGGGTGCTGGGTGCTCAGTACTCAGGGTGCTTAGTGCTCGGGGTGCTGGGTGCTCAGTACTCAGGGTGCTGGGTTCTCAGTACTCAGGGTGCTGGGTGCTCAGTGCTCGCGGTGCTGGGTGCTCAGTGCTCGGCGTGCTGGGTGCTCAGTACTCAGGGTGCTGGGGCTCAGTACTCAGGGTGCTGGGTGCTCAGTACTCAGGGTGCTCGGTTCTCAGTACTCAGGGTGCTGGGTGCTCATACTCGGGGTGCTGGGTGCTCAGTGCTCGGGGTGCTGGGTGCTCAGTACTCAGGGTGCTGGGGGCTCAGTACTCAGGGTGCTGGGTGCTCAGTACTCAGGGTGATCTGTTCTCAGTACTCAGGGTGCTGGGTGCTCAGTGCTCGGGGTGCTGGGTGCTCAGTACTCGGCGTGCTCAGTGCTCAGTGCTCTGGGTGCTGGGTGCTCAGTGCTCAGTACTCAGGGTGCTGGGTGCTCAGTGCTCGGGGTGCTGGGTGCTCAGTACTCAGCGTGCTGGGTGCTCAGTACTCAGGGTGCTGGGTGCTCAGTGCTCAGGGGGCTGGGTGCTCAGTGCTCAGGGTGCTGGGTGCTCAGTGATCGGGGTCCTGGGTGCTCAGTACTCAGGGTGCTGGGTGCTCAGTACTCAGGGTGATCTGTTCTCAGTACTCAGGGTGCTGGGTGCTCAGTGCTCGGGGTGCTGGGTGCTCAGTACTCAGGGTGCTGGGTGCTCAGTGCTCAGGGTGCTGGGTGCTCAGTGCTCGGGGCGCTGGGTGCTCAGTGCTCCGGGTGCTCGGAGCTCAGTACTCAGGGTGCTGTGTGCTCAGTGCTCGTTGTGATCGGTGCTCAGTAGTCAGGGTGCTGGGTGCTCAGTGCTCGGGGTGCTCGGTGCTCAGTACGTTGGGTGCTCACTACTCAGGGTGCTGGGTGCTCAGTGCTCAGGGTGCTGGGTGCTCAGTGCTCAGTGTGCTGGGTGCTCAGTGCTCAGGGTGCTGGGTGCTCAGTGCTCAGGGTGCTGGGTGCTCAGTGCTCGGGGTGCTGGGTGCTCAGTGCTCGGGGTGCTGGGTGCTCAGTACTCGGGGTGCTGGGTGCTCAGTACTCGGGGTGCTGGGTGCTCAGTACTTAGGGTGCTGGGTGCTCAGTGCTCGGGGTGCTGGGTGCTCAGTACTCAGGGTGCTGGGTGCTCAGTACTCGTGGTGCTGGGTGCTCAGTACTCAGGGTGCTGGGTGCTCAGTACTCGGGGTGCTGGGTGCTCAGTACTCGGGTGCTGGGTGCTCAGTGCTCAGGGTGCTGGGTGCTCATTGCTCGGGGTGCTGGGTGCTCAGTGCTCAGTACTCAGGGTGCTGGGTGCTCAGTACTCAGTGTGCTGGGTGCTTAGTACTCGGTTGCTGGGTGCTCAGTGCTCAGGGTGCTGGGTGCTCAGTGCTCGGTGTGCTGGGTGCTCAGTGCTCAGTACTCAGGGTGCTGGGTGCTCAGTGCTCGGGGTCCTGGGTACTCAGTGCTCAGGGTGCTGGGTGCTCAGTACTCAGGGTGCTGGGTGCTCAGTACTCAGGGTGCTGGGTGCTCAGTGCTCAGGGTGCTGGGTGCTCAGTGCTCAGGGTCCTGGGTACTCAGTGCTCAGGGTGCTCAGTGCTCAGTACTCAGGGTGCTGGGTACTCAGTGCTCAGGGTGCTGTGTGCTCAGTGCTCAGGGTGCTGGGTGCTCAGTGCTCAGGGTCCTGGGTACTCAGTGCTCAGGGTGCTGGGTGCTCAGTACTCAGGGTGCTGGGTGCTCAGTACTCAGGGTGCTGGGTGCTCAGTGCTCGGGGTGCTGGGTGCTCAGTGCTCGCGGTGCTGGGTGCTCAGTGCTCGGGGTGCTCGGTGCTCAGTACTCAGTGTGCTGGGTGCTCAGTGCTCGAGGTGCTCAGTACTCAGGGTGCTGTGTGTTCAGTGCTCAGGGTGCTGGGTGCTCAGTACTCAGGGTGCTGGGTGCTCAGTGCTCGGGGTGCTCGGTGCTCAGTACGCTGGGTGCTCAGTACTCAGGGTGCTGGGTGCTCAGTACTCAGGGTGCTGGGTGCTTAGTACTCAGGGTGCTAGGTGCTCAGTGCTCGGGGTGCTGGGTGCACAGTGCTCAGTACTCAGGGTGCTGGGTGCTCAGTGCTCAGGGTGCTGGGTGCTCAGTGCTCAGGGTGCTGGGTGCTCAGTGCTCAGGGTGCTGGGTGCTCAGTACTCAGGGTGCTGGGTGCTCAGTACTCAGGGTGCTGGGTGCTCAGTGCTCGGGGTGCTGGGTGCTCAGTGCTCGGTGTGCTGGGTGCTCAGTACTCAGGGTGCTGGGTGCTCAGTCCTCGGGGTGCTCGGTGCTCAGTACGTTGGGTGCTCAGTACTCAGGGTGCTGGGTGCTCAGTGCTCAGGGTGCTTGATGCTCAGTACTCAGGGTGCTGGGTGCTCAGTGCTCAGGGTGCTGGGTGCTCAGTGCTCGGGGTGCTGGGTGCTCAGTACTCAGTGTGCTGGGTGCTCAGTACTCCGGGTGCTGGGTGCTCAGTGCTCAGGGTGCTGGGTGCTCAGTGCTCAGGGTGCTTGATGCTCAGTACTCAGGGTGCTGGGTGCTCAGTGCTCAGGGTGCTGGGTGCTCAGTGCTCGGGGTGCTGGGTGCTCAGTACTCAGGGTGCTGGGTGCTCAGTACTCAGGGTGCTGGGTGCTCAGTACTCGGGGTGTTGGGTGCTCAGTGCTCAGCGTGCTGGGTGCTCAGTACTCACGGTGCTCGGTGCTCAGTGCTTGGGGTGCTGGGTTCTCAGTACTCAGGGTGCTGGGTGCTCAGTGCTCAGGGTGCTGGGTGCTCAGTGCTCAGGGTGCTGGGTGCTCAGTACACAGGGTGCTGGTTGCTTAGTACTCAGGGTGCTCAGTGCTCAGTACACAGTGTGCTGGGTGCTCAGTGCTCTGGGTGCTGGGTGCTCAGTGCTCAGTACTCAGGGTGCTGGGTGCTCAGTGCTCGGGGTGCTGGGTGCTCAGTACTCAGCGTGCTGGGTGCTCAGTACTCAGGGTGCTGGGTGCTCAGTGCTCAGGGGGCTGGGTGCTCAGTGCTCAGGGTGCTGGGTGCTCAGTGATCGGGGTCCTGGGTGCTCAGTACTCAGGGTGCTCAGTGCTCGGGGAGCTCGGTGCTCAGTACTCAGGGTGCTAGGTGCTCAGTACTCAGTGCTCGGGGTCCTGGGTGCTCCGTGCTCGGGGTGCTGGGTGCCCAGTGCTCTGGGTGCTTAGTGCTCAGTACTCAGGGTGCTGGGTGCTCAGTACTCAGGGTGCTAAGTGCTCGGGGTGCTGGGTGCTCAGTACTCAGGGTGCTGGGTTCTCAGTACTCAGGGTGCTGGGTGCTCAGTGCTCGGGGTGCTGGGTGCTCAGTGCTCGGCGTGCTGGGTGCTCAGTACTCAGGGTGCTGGGGCTCAGTACTCAGGGTGCTGGGTGCTCAGTACTCAGGGTGCTCGGTTCTCAGTACTCAGGGTGCTGGGTGCTCATACTCGGGGTGCTGGGTGCTCAGTGCTCGGGGTGCTGGGTGCTCAGTACTCAGGGTGCTGGGGGCTCAGTACTCAGGGTGCTGGGTGCTCAGTACTCAGGGTGATCTGTTCTCAGTACTCAGGGTGCTGGGTGCTCAGTGCTCGGGGTGCTGGGTGCTCAGTATTCGGGGTGCTCAGTGCTCAGTACTCAGGGTGCTGTGTGCTCAGTGCTCGGGGTGCTCCCGGCTCAGTACTCAGGGTGCTGGGTGCTCAGTGCTCAGGGTGCTGGGTGCTAAGTACTCAGGGTGCTGGGTGCTCAGTGCTCAGGGTGCTGGGTGCTCAGTATTCAGGTTGCTCAGTACTCAGGGTGCTGGGTGCTCAGTACTCAGGGTGCTCAGTACTCAGGGTGCTGGGTGCTCAGTGCTCGGAGTGCTGGGTGCTCAGTTCTCGAGGTGCTCAGTACTCAGGGTGTTGTGTGTTCAGTGCTCAGGGTGCTGGGTGCTCAGTACTCAGGGTGCTCGGTGCTTAGTACTCAGGGTGCTGGGTGCTCAGTACTCCGGGTGCTGGGTGCTCAGTGCTCGGGGTGCTCGGTGCTCAGTGCTCAAAGTGCTGGGTGCTCAGTACTCAGGGTGTTCATTGCTCAGGGTGCTGGGTGCTCAGTACTCAGGGTGCTGGGTGCTCAGTGCTCAGGGTGCTCGGTGCTCAGTACGTTGGGTGCTCATTACTCAGGGTACTGGGTGCTCAGTGCTCAGGGTGCTGGGTGCTCAGTGCTCAGGGTGCTGGGTGCTCAGTGCTCAGGGTGCTGGGTGCTCAGTGCTCAGGGTGCTGGGTGCTCAGTGCTCAGGGTGCTGGGTGCTCAGTACTCAGGGTGCTGGGTGCTCAGTGCTCAGGGTGCTGGTTGCTCAGTACTCTGGGTGCTGGGTGCTAGGTGCTCAGTACGCTGGGTGCTCAGTACTCAGGGTGCTGGGTGCTCAGTACTCAGGGTGCTGGGTGCTCAGTACTCAGGGTGCTCGGTGCTCAGTACTCAGGGTGCTGGGTGCTCAGTGCTCAGGGTGCTGGGTGCTCAGTACTCAGGGTGCTGGGTGCTCAGTGCTCGGGGTGCTCGGTGCTGAGTACGCTGGGTGCTCAGTACTCAGGGTGCTGGGTGCTCAGTACTCAGGGTGCTGGGTGCTTAGTACTCAGGGTGCTAGGTGCTCAGTGCTCGGGGTGCTGGGTTCTCAGTGCTCAGTACTCAGGGTGCTGGGTGCTCAGTGCTCAGGGTGCTGGGTGCTCAGTGCTCAGGGTGCTGGGTGCTCAGTGCTCAGGGCGCTGGGTGCTCAGTACTCAGGGTGCTGGGTGCTCAGTACTCAGGGTGCTGGGTGCTCAGTGCTCGGGGTGCTGGGTGCTCAGTGCTCGGTGTGCTGGGTGCTCAGTGCTCGGGGTTCTTGGTGGTCAGTACTCAGGGTGCTTTGTGCTCAGTGCTTGAGGTGCTCAGTACTCAGGGTGCTGTCTGTTCAGTGCTCAGGTTGCTGGGTGCTCAGTACTCAGGGTGCTCGGTGCTTAGTACTCAGGGTGCTGGGTGCTCAGTGCTCGGGGTGCTGGGTGCTCAGTGCTCAGTACTCAGCGTGCTGTGTGCTCAGTGCTCGGGGTGCTGGGTGCTCAGTGCTCAGTACTCATGGTGCTGGGTGCTCAGTGCTCAGTTTGCTGGGTGCTCAGTGCTCGGGGTGCTCTGTGCTCAGTAGTCAGGGTGCAGGGTGCTCAGTACTCCGGGTGCTGGGTGCTCAGTTCTCGGGGCGCTCGGTGCTCAGTACTCAGTGCTCAGGGTGCTCAGTGCTCAGTGCTCAGGGTGCTGGGTGTTCAGTACTCAGGGTGCTGGGTGCTCAGTACTCAAGGTGCTGGGTGCTCAGTGCTCAGGGTGCTGGGTGCTCAGTGATCAGGGTGCTGGGTGCTCAGTACTCAGGTTGCTGGGTGCTCAGTACTCGGGGTGCTGGGTGCTCAGTACTCAGGGTGCTGGGTGCTCAGTACTCAGGGTGCTGGGTGCTCAGTGCTCGGGGTTCGGGTGCTCAGTGCTCAGGGTGATCGGTGCTCAGTACTCAGGGTGCTGGGTGCTCAGTGCTCAGGGTGCTGGGTGCTCAGTCCTCAGGGTGCTCAGTGCTCAGGGTGCTGGGTGCTCAGTGCTCGGGGTGCTCGGTGCTCAGTACTCAGGGTGCTGAGTGCTCAGTACTCAGGGTGCTGGGTGCTCAGTGCTCAGGGTGCTGGGTGATCAGTGCTCAGTGTGCTGGGTGCTCAGTGCTCAGGGTGCTGGGTGCTCAGTGCTCGGGGTGCTGGGTGCTCAGTACTCAGGGTGCTGGGTGCTCAGTGCTCAGGGTGCTGGGTGCTCAGTGCTCGGGGCGCTGGGTGCTCAGTGCTCCGGGTGCTCGGAGCTCAGTACTCAGGGTGCTGTGTGCTCAGTGCTCGTTGTGATCGGTGCTCAGTAGTCAGGGTGCTGGGTGCTCAGTGCT